>NC_061513.1:296559912-296859912 GCF_022539505.1 Lolium rigidum
TTAACCTCGCTGGTAGGAACTCCTCGGCCACACGGATGCCGCCGGAAGCTCTCCTTCGCGGCGGACTACACCCTCGGATACAGCGTAGTCCAACGGCATCATGGCGGCCATAGCGCTGCGAACGTTTCTTCGATATCAGCAGGAGCTACTGGTCAGCGTTCACCGCTCGATGCCCAACTCGGGTCAACAAGCAGTACCTCAAAAACTCCAACCTCGCGTGCGAGCTTTCAGCCTCCTTCACCGCCCTCGACGCTCTCCAGAACCAGTGCCTCAAAACCAACGCGCTGTCCGGCACGGTCAACGGAAAACGTCTTCGATGCTCTCTACTCCTGCCTACTTCTTCGATGGCCTCGCCGGGCTTCGCCAGAAGAGATGTCCGAAATCACCAATTCCTCCCACCATGGTTTGCTGAGTCGCGGGCAGCGTGGCGGGTGAGCGGCATGCGGATCGATGGTGCCCACGACCGAAAGCGCCCTGACTGATTTCTTCCATGGGATATGCTGCTCAGGAAGAGACCGCGCGCAAGACGGCCCGGTGATCAGCTGGACTTGGTTACAACTGTAACGGCCGCGAGATGAAGCGGCCATGACCTGCACGGCTGCACCATCAGCCATCTGTCCCGGCGCGGAAGCGGCTCCAGGCTCCAGCACCGCTTTGCTTGACAAACCCCAGCGCCGCGGCGGGATTCTGGGATTCGGCGTAGCGATCGGATTGTGGCCGAGGCGGTCCCTTTGTTAGCTTTTTATTTCGTCTCGTGTCAGGTAATTTGGAGATCGTATCGGATCGTGGGATTATAACTTACGGGTGGCATCGTGATCGTCCAGTTTTAATTTGATTATAACTTACGGGTGGCAATGGTGGGTAATTTGTATCAACTTTTAGGGCAGTTTAAATTGGATGAACGACCGAGGGAGAAACCCTTTTGCTTTTATTATTAGGTATAGATTTAATCAAATTTTACTTTGTTTGACTTTTAAAAAATGTAATCCTTAAACCTTGGGATGGAGGTAGCACTAGAAAATTTAATGTACACCTTCAGACTGTCGGTTCGGTTGCCATTGTCGTGATGGTGCTGTAACTCTACCCAAATCAAATACTCCTACTACTAGACACTTTGCATCCAAGTAGTCTCATAAAAGGCATAATAAGCAGATAAATGTACGCACTTTGCATCCAAGCAGTATCATATTGGAACAGAAAGTTGCTGCCCTGCTGAGTGGTACTACCATAGAGGATAAGAGGAACGGTGATACGTGCGTCGTCTCTGCAGCAAGAACGCCTACACGCCGATGATGAAGACAGCGCTGGAGGCGGTCTTTGAAGGCGATGGCCAGGACGTCGCTTTGCTGAAATCTGATGCAGTTTAATTTGGTGAATTGCACGAACCTGGGTACTTTTTTTTCGAAATGGGAGCTTCGCCCCAGCCTCTGCACACAACCATTTTATTGCATAGTTTAACATTCAAAGGTTATACAACTCAAGGATCACACAAAGTGTACACAAATATTAACCAGCGAAAAATAAAAAGGAAAAGACTCTTATGCATGTTGCAATCTCTTAGTAGGCTGCCAGCCACCCTGGTTGCAGATATCCCGAGCAACCGTCTCTAGACGGCTGCATCCAGAATCCATATGCGCACGCTGAGCCTCCGGTAGTAGGTATGACCATTCGTGGATCCAGTGCGTAACCATACGGATAACCTGTAAGAAAATAGCATTTGATCTTCTATTAAAGACAATATCATTGCGACAATTCCATATAGCCCACATCAAGGCACAAATACCCGTTCGGATTTGTCCTTTAGATATTTTATCAACACCATTTAGCCAATTTCCAAACATATTTGTAACATTGGCCGGTGAAGGCAAATTAAAAGTATATTGTATGGTTCTCCAAATCAGCTTTGCGAAGGGACAATTGAAAAATAAGTGATTTATTGTTTCATTATTATCACAGAAAACACATTTCCTACAACCATTCCAATTTCTTTTTGCGAGGTTATCTTTTGTGAGAATTACTTTTTTATAAAGGAACCACATGAAAATCTGAATCTTCAGTGGTACCTTTATGTTCCAAAGATATTTGCGTAAGAAAACCGTATGGCCATTCATCATGTCTGCGTACATGGATTTTACCGAAAATGCGCCGGTGGTAGTTAAATTCCAGACAAAAACATCCGGGTCTTCCGTCAAATTAACCCAGATTAGCTGCTGAAGTAGTAATAGCCAAGCCTCCCATTTATCCGTAGATAAAGTTCTCCTAAATTCGATATTCAAAGGATTACTCGTTAGAACATCCGAAACCAGAACGTTTCTCCGGCGGACAATGTTATATAACGAAGGGTACTGCTTAGCTAATGGTTGGTCACCTAACCATAAGTCCTCCCAGAAACGTGTGTATTTACCATTGCCAACTTTGAAAGAGCCCCGAGAGAAAAATTCATCCTTAACTCCCATGAGCCCCTTCCAAAAGGGAGAATCGGTGGGTTTTGCCGTCACTTGTGACAATGTTTGAGTCCGGAGATATTTATTATGCAGCAACTCTTGCCATACTCCTTCCTCGTTTAAGAGTTTAAACAGCCACTTACTAAGTAAGCATTTGTTTTTTATATCTAACACCTCTACTCCTAGACCCCCTTGATCTTTAGGTCGACAAATAATGTTCCATCTGGTCAGCCGATATTTACGCTTATGCTCATCATTTTGCCAAAAAAACCTTGACCTGTAGAAATCTAATCTTTTCTTTACCCCTTTAGGTATTTCAAGAAAAGATAGCATAAACATTGGAATACTAGTTAGGACGGAATTAATAAGCACATGTCTATCTCCGTATGAGAGTAACTTGCCTTGCCAGCAGCCCAACTTTCGTTCAAAGCGGGTCTCTACTGGATTCCATTCCTTATTAAGAAGTTTTCTATAATGGATTGGGATTCCCAGGTATCGAAAGGGGAGAGAACCAGCTTCACAACCAAAGATTTGCTTATACTGGTTCTCTTCATCCTTCGCCTTTCCAAAACAGAAAATCTCACTCTTATGAAAATTGATCTTAAGGCCAGATAATTGTTCAAAGATACAAAGGATTAACTTCATGTTAACAGCCTTCTGAAGGTCATGTTCCATAAAGAGAATAGTATCATCTGCATACTGTGATACTCCCCCATCAACTAAATGTGGGACAAGACCACCTACTTGACCATCCTCCTTTGCTCTTGCAATTAGGATTGCCAGCATATTAGCAACTATATTGAAAAGGATAGGTGATAGAGGATCTCCTTGCCTCAACCCCTTCCTAGTTTGGAAGTAATGGCCAATGTCGTCATTGACTTTTACCCCCACAGATCCTCCCTGAACAAATTTAGCAATTAATTTACACCAATCAGGCGAAAATCCTTTCATGCGCATAGTTTGTTGAAGGAATGGCCAATTGACTTTATTGTAAGCCTTTTCAAAGTCAATTTTGAAAAGCACCCCATCCATTTTCTTCCGATGAAGTTCATGAATGGTCTCGTGCAGGACAACTACTCCTTCAAGTATATGTCGTCCTGGCATAAAGGCAGATTGTGTAGGTTTAATAACCTTGTGGGCGATCCCGGTTATTCTATTTGTACCTACCTTTGTAAAAATCTTGAAACTTACATTTAGTAGGCATATAGGTTTATACTGTTGAATCTGGACAGCATCTTCTTTCTTAGGGATTAAGGTAATTACCCCGAAGTTAAGCTTAAATAACTCGAGATCACCTTGTTGTAATTGAGCAAAAAGTCTCATGAGATCATGCTTGATAGTCTCCCAGAACTGCTTGTAAAACTCGGCTGGAAACCCGTCTGGTCCAGGAGCTTTATTTTGTTCCATTTGAGAAATAGCTTCAAAAACTTCGTCCTCGGTGAATTCAGATATGAGGATAGAGTTTTCCTCGGGGGAGATTTGAGGTATATCCGCTCCCATATCTTCTCTCATATAAAAGTTGTTTTTAGTTGGTTCCCCAAATAGTTACTTATAATACTCAGTGATGAAAACTTTAAGGTTTTCCTCACCAACGATTGTCCCTTCGTCTTGCTCTAACTGATAAATCTTCTTCTTCCTATGTTTGCCGTTTGCAATCAGGTGAAAATATTTCGTATTATTTCCCCATTTTTGTATGTGTTTTACTTTTGCCCGTTGAGCCCATTTAGCTTCCTCATCACGTCTGAGTTTAGCTAGGCTACCATGGGCCTTTCTTAGGGCATCACGCTCCGCTACCATTAGGGGAATCGTTTCTGCCTTAATGTCTAGCGCATCAATAAGAGCCATTAATTCTCCTTTTCTTTTTTATACACCCCACTGCGATTTTTTGCCCAACCCCTTAAGAATCGTCTTAAGTGTCTCATTTTGTTTTGCCATATTTCAATAGGGCTATTTCCTCGGACGACCGCATTCCATTCTCTTTTAATTAAATCATGAAACCCATCCTCTCGCAGCCAAGATAGTTCGAAAGAAAAAAGAGCCTTGTTGCCAAGATGAGCTTGTTCACCAGAGTCAATAAGGAGGGGAGTATGATCAGATCCCGAACGCGTAAGTGCTCGTACTGATACAAGAGGATATTTCTGCTCCCAATCCACACTAGCTAGCACACGGTCTAGTTTTTCATACGTTGGATTTTCTCTTCTACTTGCCCACGTGTATTGACGCCCATAGCACTATTTCTCGCAGATTTAAGCTTTCAATAATGGCATTAAAAACAAAAGGCCATCGGGCATTATAATTATTATTATTCTTCTCCTGAGGTGAACGAATAATGTTAAAGTTCCCTCCAATCAGCATAGGTAATGTTTGGTTCTCACACATACGAACCAGTTCTGCCAAGAAAGGTGGTTTCTGAATATCCTGAGCAGCTCCGTAGACTGCCATAAATATCCATTCAAAACCATCCAACTTGGATCGTATATGTAGCTTAACACAGAACTCCCCCGCATCAACTTCCATGACATTGAGAGCGTCCGCACTAACGCCAACTAGGATGCCTCCGGACCTCCCATGTGGCGGTAAACAATACCAAACAAAATTACGTCCTCCTGCTAGATCTCTTAAGAAAGGAGTCCCAAAGTTAGACCTCCCTGTCTCTAAAAATGCAACGATATCTAACTTCTCTTCTCTTATAGTCTCTTTAATAAAAAGATGTTTACCCGGATCTCGCAAACCCTCACTATTCCAGAGGTACTGCAAGCAGTTATCTACTTACCTTTCCTCCAAGTTCTTATGTCTGAAACTTTGAATAACGCTTTTCGATGTGGAGTTGCGGGGCTGTTGCGATGCAGTGAAGTTATCGTTCATTAGAGCAATTCCAATAGTATAGCCAGCTGCTAGCTATAAGCCAAGTGCCATGTCATCTATAGCTAACATAGAGCCAACATATACAATAGTGAGCTATAAAAGTGTAGTACTTTTACAATACATGGCCCACCTTTTAGTCTCACATAGTGCCTAGGAGCACGTGCTAGAGCTGGCTACAAGATAATAGCTCACTCCTCTTCTCTCTCCTAATCTCTCTCCTCCAACTAAGCAAACTTATAATATTTTATCTCTTATAGCCAGCTGAGTGTCCCTTATTGTACTTGCTCTTACTGTTGCACACTCATTACTCAATGGTGATATAAATGTTGTATCCGAGGGCTGGACAAGTGTTGAGGCAGAGTTGCAACCTGTACACCAATACACCATGCATGCGTGACATGTCTCGTGGCTCCGGCACACCTGGGTACTGCTAGCAGTTACCTTTCCTGAAAGTTCCAACCAACTTCAAGCTCCTAGTCCGTGTCGGTCTGACCGCGCTCTGACTTCGACAACTCCGAAGCTCCACGTGATGATCATGAACTGTGCTGTTATGCTCGGCTCTTCTAGTTGCCATGCATGAACAAAGTCTCCAACAAGTAAGGATCATTTTTTAGAGAGCGGCGAATTTACAGTAGCCGGTAGGTAAAGGAGTCAAATTCAGCGTTCACTCTCTGCTTTGAGATTGGTGAGGCTTTTGATATTTGTCAAATATAAAACTAATAATTGAAACAGAAGTGAAACTTTTATGAAACTAAAGTGATACATGAAAAACATTGTGAAACAGTCTGACAAAAAGTGAAACCGATGACATCATTGCTGACGTCACTACGGTTTGTTTCACAAAAATATTAGTGTTTCAGTTATGTTTCAATTATGTTTCAATTTTGTTTCACAATTTGGTACAAAAATTGATCAGCACATGGCTGACGTCATCGCTGACGTCACTCCGGTAGGTACAGGCGCCTGTAAAAACAAGTTTTCGTCATTTTTTATTGGAGACTACTAAGAGCATCTTCAGTCACGGTTCAATAGGTTGTCCAACGCTCTCAGTTCATTTGAATAGTTGTGGTTAAATGAACAAATACTACTGATTTTTGGCTAAAATTTTCACGGGCTGGGGGCGGTGGCCCCTGAACTACATATAGCTCCGTGTCTGCACTCGGGCTTAACCTTTTGCCTACCTCCGGTCAACCGGCGCTAATGGATACACAACTTTCGTAGGAGCGGCGCAGTTTTCCCAGGCGAGCATGCATGCGTCTCGTTGGCGTTAATGCGAGCCACCGCCTGTCGACTGGCGCATAAAAGGTTCCCTGCATATCGGCCATCTTCATAATCGCCGCTCCTTCCGCCGACGATCTCTCCCTCGCAAACCCAAGCACCCGCCACCTAAAAGATCCATGCCGCCATGTCGAGAACCGTCGTCCCACACGTGCTGCCACCAACGACTTTGGGAGAGGAAGCCTCACTGTCGCCGAAGCTTGGGCATTGTATGACACGTGGTACTTAGTATCGCCCAACATGAGGCTGCCTAGCGGCGACGGCAGGAGGAAGGCCTCCAATGGCGCTAACGTCCCGCAGGCCCCGCGTGTTGGCAGCGAGCGGTGGTTCAAGGAGATCCGTGACTGGCGCCACCGCCTGTCATCGGAAGTGTGCGCCGATCCAACCTAGGTGTCGCCAGGTGGTCGGACTTCTTCGATGCACATCGGCGGGGGGACATGCAGCGGCTCGACGACCTCATTGGCCCACCAACCTTGAAGAACGCGGAGGGGTGCCACGTCTTCTGGGAGTGTCTGGCCGCACGCTAGCGGCCGTCGCTGAGGGGATCCGACGCGGCGATCCACAACTAAAATACCCTCCATCACCGCCGTCGTCGCCACCACTAGCTACGCAATGGGCCTGGAGAGGTGCGTCGTCCCACAACTCATGGTCGCAAGCTGGCCCTAACGTGACGGAGGAGCCCACCGATGACGATGACCGCGGGAAGAACGAGGTCACTAACAACGACTGTCGGTATCTCGGGTACTACTATCGCGGTGGCTGTCGCGGTCGCTATAAGATTTAGGTTTAGATAAATTTCATTCAAACTTTGTAAGTATAATCAAATTTGAATGAAATTTTTAATTACCCGTTAGGATTTAATTTTCAACTATCAGTTTGGGAATGTGACTGGAGAAGCTGTAATAACTGCAGAATGGAGCATGAGAATCAAACATGTACTTTTGCTTCAGTATCCCTCTCTCGAAACTTCGACATCTGTCGACGACCAGGGTCTATAGAACCACAGATAGAAGGACACCTTGGATATATAGTAACTAGATGATTCCCCGCGCCTTGCGGCGGGACATATGTATGTCAAATAGTGTAGGATTATCTTGTATTTCAGAGAAAGAAAATAAATATAAGATGGAGAAAAAGTTGGCATCAACAAATACACTGAAAATTAAATGGTATAAATATAACTTGAAAAAATGTGCACGCTTAACAGAGTCAGTTGTGCAAAATACAATCAGTGTTTCTTCGAGATAAACTCAGAGTAAATCGCTCATGTGTTAGTAAGTAAAAGGGTCCCTACTGATTTTTTTCTTCTGGCTTGTGGTGAAAGAATAACAGAAAATAATGAGAACGATCGTGCAAATTATTGAAATTATTATAATACTTCCTCCATCGGTTTCTTGTAACGGAACGGATGAAGCCATGAATCTGCATTGAGCCACCTTAGTAAGTAACTGATCTAAAAATTAGCATGAGAAACAGTATCAAACAATTGCAAGGCTAATCATTTTAGAATATGCCAACATTTGAAGTCTTTGCGCCAGAAATCACAATTATGAGCAAGTAAATATATAAAAAAGCAAACCAATGCTATAGGGTTTCTTGCTTACCTAGAATCAGAAACTTGGGCAATAAAAATGTAATAGTATGAATGGAGAAAACACTTGTTGATTGGACAACAATAAAAGGAAAGCACAGGAGGTTGTACATGAGGTTCCAGAATTGTTAGCATACCGAGGAGACAGCACTCTGAACAATCGTAGGGAACTCGTAGCGTCTAGGACCAAAAAACAATTTAAAAATTGAACCATGAATTAAGCAATCTAGTATCTAGAAGTAAAAAAAATGAAACCATAAAGGTAAGTAAGCAGCAGCAGTTCCTGGTCTAACCAGTACAGTATCTATCAAAAATCGGGTGAATCTTTACTTAGAGTTAGGCCGATCCAATGTCAGGGAAAGACATAGCCGTGTTGAGCGGAGCAGAACCTCGTGGAATCAAAAATTAAGGAGAAGCATAGAAGAAGGCAATAGAGTTTAGGAGGTCGGGATGAGATGCAAATTCATCAGCGCAAAGAAAGCATTGGACAGCAAGATGAGGAGAACGCCAAATCGATCCCGGTTTTTAAAAGCGGAAAGAAGACTGTTCAGGTACCTCCTTTCATGGAGATCAAGGACTGGTGGACTCCCCCTATTCGGTTTTGGGCTGCACAATCATTTAGGTGCACTTATGGTGGAGGAGTTGAGATTAGGAAGAGGAACGGCTCAGCCGGATAGATTTGACCCTACAAATAAACTGAAACGGATGACCCTAAAACTAAGCTGAAAAGGATTGACATGGCAGTAGAGTGACATGGCATACAACTAATCACAAACTGTCAAAATGATGTGGCATGCTTGCATGTAAAGATAATTCAACTTAGTGGGTTGCTTCTATTTAGATATTATAGATATCTCGTACCTAATTCTTGAATCTACAATTTATGACTAGCACAAATCAGAAGTAATCCAAGGCTTTATGCAACTCATGTTGCAATCACGAAAGAATCCAACGATTCCTCGTATGCAACTAGAAAATATGAGTTGTAAGGGCATGTATAATGGTAGAGAAGACACGTTTTCTCTTAGCTATCCACATCATCTAGAGAGGACACTAACGATAACGTGTACAATGCATCGTCTCTTTATGTTATCTCTTGCAATTAATGAGAATTAATTAATTTTGGTAGGAAAATAGGCTGTTAAGGGAAGACATGTGGTACAATGGAGCAAATTGTCTTCTCTTATTTTCTAAGGGATCATCCCTTAGCTAAGACTACTCATAGTGGGGAGTAACATAGGTAGTAACATCAACAACATGCAATGCCAACTAAGCATTTTGATGACATGGCATGTCATTAATTGAGGAAAGAGATGGTAGTGGTAACTAGCTATGTTACCATCACATCACATATTCCAAGGTAAGATGAGTCTACAACTTAATAAATGTAGCATTTTATGTTACTACACTTATGTTACTTACCACTATGAAGGTAGTAACATATAGTAGTAACATGTGTATGTTACTACCTAATGTTACTCCCCACTATGACTAGTCTAAGGGAAGGCAACCTTCTCTTTCTCTATTCTCTCTCCTCCAACTCAGCAAATATCCTACGTGGCAGCTCTAAGGGAAGGCTGACGTCATCCCATTGTACATGCCCTAACCAATGCTATAACTCATATTAGCACAAATCATGATACAAACATATGGTCTAGTAGTCAACTGAAAATTAAGTTGATTGAGAATTAGCAAAGCTATACAGAGTAGTAGTTTTCATTTCCATCTTTCGTGTGATCATCGACGACACGGTGGAGAAACTGAAATCATCAAATTCAACGAGACGTAAGAATGGGCAGATACATTCACATTGTACGGGCAACGTAACAAAGTCAAACAAACACTTGTCGTCCAGCTACATCACCATCACAGACTAATTCAGTACCATGCCACTGCAAACCGTTTGGTTTTCAGTCATCACTCCTGCAGAGTCGGAGACGTTGGCTGGAGCTTGGCGTCGAGCACGTCGGAGCAGATGGCTCCCATGTTGCGGTAGAATGCGGCGAGGCTGGAGAGCTGCACGGCGGACATCTTGCCCATGAGCGCCCGCGCCGCCGCCTCCCTATCCTCGTTCACCTTCAGCCTACTGTTGAGGTACCCCGATGCGTTCCGCACTGTCGCGCCCATCTGCTTCAGCCGCTTCTCCTGCTGCGAGCTCAGGGCCGCCGCCGCGGTCTCGAGGAACTCGGCCCCCGCGTCGAGATCGCGCCGCTCAGCCTCTGCCGGCTTTGTATCTCCGGCGCCGAAGTACATGTTCTTGGCCAGCGAGAAGCTCCGGACGAGCACATTGCGTTGCTTCTCCATGTCGTGGCTCAGCTTTGGCACCGCCGCGGTGACCGCGCTCCGGCCGTGCGTGACCACGTCCTGGAAACGTCTCACCACGGCGAGCTTAGCCTGGTACGCGACCACGGCGCGGACGAACTCCTGGTATGCCTTGGCGCAGCCGGGGTAGTCGAACTCGTCGGAGCCCGCCTTGCGCATGCGCTCCGGGTGGAACTGCAGCCCCATGATGAACTTGCCCTCGCCGGGGCTGTACGCGTCGGGGTCGTAGAACCCCTCCACCAGCCCGTCGGGGGCGAAAGCCATCGGCACGAACCGCTCCGCCAGCCGTCGCACGCCCTGGTGGTGGTAGCTGTTCACCATCATCTCATCGCCCTCTTCGCCGCCGAGCGACTCCGCGAACCACTCTTGCAGCGGCGTGCCGGGGAGGACTCGCACCGGGTGCCGGTGCCCGTCGTAGTCGGCGTAGTCCATGTGGCACACGGCGGTGTTGGAGGCATGGGAAGGGAGCTCCTGGTCGACGTCCTGGTAGAGGGAGCCGCCGCAGGCGACGTTGAGCACCTGCGAGCCGCGGCAGATGCCGAGGAACGGGATGCCGCGCTCGAGGCAGCGGCGTGCTAGGAGGAGCTCGATGGAGTCCTTCTCGTGGTCCACGGCCGCGTCGCTCGGGTGAAGCCAGCGCACGGCCTCCAGCTGGTCCGGCGTGAGGCCGTCCTTCTCATTGTCGGCGCCAGCGTCGTAGAGGGAGGGGTCGATGTCCTCGCCCTCGCAGAGCAGGACGCCGTGGATGGGCTCGAAGGAGTCTAGCATGGTGTGCACGCCGTCCACCCGCGGCACGATCACCGGCACCGCGCCGTAGCCCACGATGAGGTCCAGGTGGTACTCGCCGACGAAGTCGACGAACTTGTTCTTGCGGACGGTGCGGCGGGAGACGATGAGCACGCGGGGGAGGACGCGGGAGAGATCAGGGGAGGGAGACATGGCCGGCGAGCTAGCTGTTGCCTCGTAGACCACGATCAGACTAACTAAGGATTTGACTTGGAGATCAATGGCGCGCGGTGGGCTTTGTTGGATTTGTGGGGAGGTTGTATTTGGATCGAGGTATTTATAGAAGGACATCGGGACTGGTAGCTGGCTATCTACTAGACGGTGTGTCGATCTTATCACGAATCGAATGCGAATAATTTACTTCCAAAACTGAAGCGTATTACCATGCGCGGGAAGAGGAAACTTACGCCTACCTCATTGACTAGGACGTACGTGCGTGTTCGCTGTGTACAACTCAGTCTGGGCGCCGCGTGCAAGCGCCTGAGGTGAAAGTGAAAGGGGCCAAGTGCAAATATTGGTATATGCCCCCTGTTCAAATACCCTTCCAATTCAATTTATTTATCAGTGATTTAGTTTGCGACTGTCAAGGGTACTCTCCGGCAATGCCCTCCGTAAGGGGCTTATGGTAGATGGAATCCTGTTGGCTAACACGAGACATCGGTTATCAAACAAGCGGGGAGAGCGATTTACCCAGATTCGGGACCCTCGATGAGGTAAAACCCTTACGTTCTGCTTGTCTGATCTTGATTGCTGAAAATATCGGTTACAATGGGATGTCGAAGGTTTCGACTATGACTTTCGTCGAGAGGCTAAGTTCTACGGTGACCTAGCTCTAGACTTACGACGGTTATGGCTATTGAGATTGTGTGTCCCTCGGCAGGCCCTCTCCTGGCCCTTATATTGGAAGCCAGGTCTCGAGAGATCTGTCCGGGTACGACTAGGTTACAAAGAGTTATAGATCTAAACTTTTCTTATAATCTTCGTCTTCTTGCCTTGTTCTTCAAGAATTCTTCTTTTGAACCGACATAGCGGCCCACCTGGCCATCGAGTGCCTTCATGGGCCCCTGGTTGGGCCGCAAGAGGTAGTGCAACATTAGTTACCCGAATGGTAATGCCCACATCAGCGACAAATAATTTAGATCAGAGGGAGTACTAAATTTGGCGTCTTCATTAAAATGTAATGATTCTCCACTGTGATGCTTTTGTGATTCGTGCTAACTAAGCATGGACCGCCACAACTTAGAGCAATGTGACTTGGAGGCGAAGTGTTCAATGTTAGGGTATATGGTGGTGGGTTCCTTGTGCATAGGTGGGGCACCATCGCGGGAAAACTAATCTTTGGTGGGTAGGGGGTTAGAGAGATATTGGGAGTGCTGGTCGGACTTGCAAAAATATACATGTGAATTGCCTAGTCCTTTTTATCAGTATGGTACCTGAGGTTTTGAGGTCAAGTCCTACAATTTATCTAACAAATAGTATTGTTGCCCTCTCTATCCCTTAATTAACATTACCAACATGTCATTGAGTCCAAACAGTTCTCCACTCGAGGGGTGCCAAAACATATTCATTAGGATCAGCTGGTGTTTTGAATTGTATGATCTAAATTTCACTATCAAATTATCCATTTCTCCTCCTTCTACGAACTTTGTCCCTTGGCTCGCAATACCTGCTTGTTTTGATTGTCATCGTTGGATCAACCATCAATTTGTACCTTTCCTATCATAGTTGCTTAAATTGCCATGGCACTAGGCCACATACCCTATATAACAACTTTTGGTGAGGTCACATCCTCACGCGTCGTTGTTATCACCGGAATTCGACCAAGCCAGAGGTGGGCCGCGATCAAGATGGACGTGAAGATTGTACGTGGAAGAAATACGTGAATCGGCCTTGTTTATCAAGTTTGGGCTTGTTAGCCCGTGTATCTTTATATAGTAGGTTACGTAGAGATTAGAGTTTATCTCGTGCACGGTTTGGTGCACGTCCACATTAGAAAGTCCGCTGGACTATAAATATGTATCTAGGGTTTATGGAATAAACAACAACCAACGTTCAACACAAACCAATCTCGGCGCATCGCCAACTCCTTCGTCTCGAGGGTTCCTCCGGTAAGCACCATGCTGCCTAGATCGCATCTCGCGATCTAGGCAGCACGAGCCTGCCTAGTTGTTCATGCGTTGCTCGTGCTGAAGCCTTTTTGATGGCGAGCAACGTAGTTATCATAGATGTGTTAGGGTTAGCATTGTTCTTAGTATCATATGCTTTCGTAGTGCAACCCTTGCGCATCTAGCCGTCCTTGTACCTCATCATGGGTGCAGGGACGGCACCCCGCTTGATCATCGTTTAGTAGATCTGATCCGTTACGGTCGCTCCTTGATTCATCAAGGATTAGTTTAATATCTGCAATAGTTAGGCCTTACAAAGGGTTGGAGGATCCAGCGGCATGTAGGGTGTAGTTTGCTGCCCCTAGACAGGACGTTCCGAGGATCAACCTAGTGTTGGTTTTTAGGCCTTGTCTAGGGCTGGCTTACGATCACCGTGCGTGAGCGCGAGGCCCAATCGTGAGTAGGATGATCCGATTATGCGGTGAAAACCCCGGATCGTCGTGGATCTCATACGCTTTATCTTGATCAAGCAGGACCACCATATATTCGGCCACCTTGGACGAATCATGGGTGAATCGGCTCCATGAGCCGATTCACGGAGACAACCTGAGAGCCGATCGAGGCTCGTATTTAACGTGTACGTGTGTGCCCTGCAGGAAACTAAGCGAGGCATCATCCACACCTTCCCGACCAGGTATAGGTCGGGTGGCACGCCCTTGCAATTTGCATCGGCGCGCGACCGAGGAGGCTTTGCGGGCCGTCGCTGCGAGGGACTGGGGCCAGCCGCAGCCCTAGTTGTTCCCGGCTCTACGGTGTTGACCAGTCACTGCCCGCCAGTGGGTTTCTGACGTCAACACATTCTGGCACGCCCGGTGGGACCATCTTCAACATCCACGACATCCACCACATCGCCATCTACATCCGAGATGGCGGAAGAGACTCCGGTCACTTACGAGGACCTCACTGGCGAGCTCAAGAAGAAGTATGACGAGGCCAAGGTCCTCCTCGAAGCCGACCTCATCGGCTCTTTCCACAGGACCCGCTCCCATGGCATCAGATGGAAGGGGTTCTCACCCGAAGGCGCGCTTGATGGAGTGGACCTATCCACCCCGTCAGAAGAACGCACCAGGTCGCTGCGTCAGGAGATCAACTTCATGGTGGCTCATTCACTGCACCGCCACTGCGAGAGCCTCGGTGAACACATTGGAGCGCGTCGCTCTTCGCGTGATCCGGAGATCATGAGCCATCGGTACTCTCCGTCGGGACCAGCTCTAGGGACGCATCAAGGAGAGTTGCCACTCCGAGTCCCGTCCGCCGCTGCCGCATCGCGTTGGCAGCACCGGCGAAGTGCCGAGCTACACCGGCCTATCGTCGTCTACAAGATCGGTGGTGACCCTAGTGACTACCAGTTCCTGGCATGAGGCGCCTAAGGAGATCCCTCACGGATACGCGTGCACGTATGTGCCGGATTGTGGCAACTGGGCACTCTCAAACCAGGCCACAACATCAGGGACTCCGGCGCAAACAGGAGGAGCGTCAGAAACAGAGCTCGAGAAGCAGACGTGGCTAGCTAAATACGCCACCCCGACAAAACTCCCGAGCCCAGCTCCTGCAGTTGGCTCAGAACCAGAAAAACAAGCATGGCTGGTTAAGTACGCCACTCCGACGAATCTTCAGGGTTCGGCACCTGCAGCCATCACCGCGGATCAGATTTGTACGATCCTGAAAGATCGGTTCGGCATGATGCCGAAAAGAAAGGCGATCGGCTATACCAAGCCGTACCCCAACGAGTACGAATTGATCCCGCTACCACCCAAATATCGGCTCCCGGACTTCACAAAGTTCAGCGGATCAGATGGTTCCAGCTCCATCGAGCATGTGAGCCGATATTTGGCGCAGCTGGGCATGATCTCAGCATCAGACGAGCTGCGCGTGAGGTACTTCTCACAGTCCCTCACGGGATCGGCTTTCGGTTGGTACACTTCGCTGCCACCGAACTCGGTCCGGACTTGGAAGCAGTTGGAAGAACGGTTCCATGAGCAATATCACTCGGAGGCTTCCGAGGCTGGCATTGCCGATCTAGCACAAGTACGACGAAGCGCGGGAAACGGTGTCGAGAATACATCCGGCGCTTCAGGACCGTTAGGAACCGATGCTATTCGGTTCACGTAAGCGAAAAGAAGCGATCGAGTTGGCGGTGGTGGGTCTATCATCATCGATCAAGGACGTGGCCTCCCAAGCGAGACTACCCTTCATTAGCACACATGGTGCGAAGGCTGTCGGCATATGAACAGCGCCACCCGGATGTCTACCAGGACAAATTCAAACGCGTGGTTACCATGGTTGACGCAGGCGAAGATGAAGGCGCTACGGGAGAACAAGAGGTTGCGGTGGCTGAGTGGACTCGAGCGGCAGGCCCAGTAACCTGCAAATGGGTGAAGCCACCAGGGCCTCCAAGAGGGTTCGACTTCGACGTGACTAAAACGGAGCAGATTTTCGATCTATTACTCACGGAGAAGCACATAAAGGTACCCGAAGGCCACAAAATTCCTACGGTGCAGGAGCTGAACGGAAAGCCATACTGCAAATGGCATAACACGTACTCCCATACCACCAACGACTGCAGGGTGTGGCGTCGGCGAGATCCGGAGGGCGATAGAAAATGGGCGACTAATTTTTAACCGGTACGCCATGAAGGTCGACACACACCCCTTCCCCGCCGTCAACATGGTGGAGTTCGCCCACCTCGGAGGGTGCCGGCCTGATTTCTCAGCCAACATCAGCATGGTAGAGCTTGGACACCGCTGCGAGAAGGACGGGGATGAGGAGCGGCTGCTCTCGGAGCAAGGACACGAGAGGGGCCGCTCCATGCGATCGGCTCCGCCAAGATGGCAAGCGCTACGTCACGGAGGGGAAGTGAAGAACATAAGATATCAACGACCCCTCTCGATCACCTCCTCAACAAGTATGTGAGTCGATACGACCAACGCCGGCAACACGGCGACGACGATGAGAGAGACCGTCTGGCTAGAGGAGCCAGAAGATATCGTCGGCACGATCACAATGAGGAGGAGCACGAGCGCCGTGCCACGGAAAAGCCAAGGGAGCAGGATGACAACGCCAGGCACTGGGACTGCCCCTTCTTCAGACACTGCTGGGATTCAGGAATGAGCCGGTTGCCAACAATCGGCAACTGCCCAGAATGCAATCGGAAGAAGAAGGAGGCAGCCAACGTGTCCGTATTCGAGCGTTTAGGGCCTCTCCCACCACAGAGCAAACGCGCTGAGTCCCTCGGTTGGGCAGATCTCGAGGATTCGGAAGACGAGGGACAAGAAGACGAAGAAGATAGGTGTCACCGTCCAAGATGGTGCCCTGACGGACTCAGCCATTCTCAAAAGCGCAGGGTTCAGCGATTGCGCGGCTTGGAGGAAGCCGAAAGGTTATACTTGCATACGCTAAGGAAGGCACGACCTGATCTGGCTGCAAAAGTTCAGCGAACCCTGGATGAGGAGGGACTGCCGCAACGAAAAGAGTGGCGCCCCAAGCAAAGGAAAGCCGATGATGAAACATCGGCTGGCACAAACATGGTGCTCGTTCGTCCGGCAAGGTGTGGAGCTCCACGACCACACGACGCACCCGAGGCGGACAACAGCAAGCATACCAACGTGATAAAGTCAGAGATTGGGCTGGTTTTATCTGCCGGCTTGGACGAGTAGCAGGAGCACGTCAATAAGCGAACATTCGCGAGGCTGATCCCCGCGATCGGCCCCCAAAATTTGTGAAGGGGCATTACAAAACCTTCACCGAGCAAGCGACATGGAGGCCGATTCCAGCAATCGGCCAAAATTATCCTCACCATCCATTCTGCCTGGGATCAACGTTTGACCCAACGGGGATTACTCGAAGAGCCGATACCATCAATTCTCTTGACGAGAATCGGCTCGGGGGCACCTAGATGGATAAAACACGGGGATATGAGACAATACTCGTCAAATATGGGGGCCGACACACAAATCGGCCTAAAAAATTCAAAATATTTTGAGCACAGCCGATGCGGCGGACATCGACTTAAGGACATGAAAGCCGATGCAGGGCTATCGACTCAAGGGATACAAGAGTTCTAACCAGAGGGTCACCATGGCAGGGGAGGAACCGATCCGATCAGCAAGGCGCAAGGAATGTGCTAAGGAAACTCGGGGGGCAGCTCACCTTGAAGGTTCGCTGTTTTTAAAAGACCGATTCGGTTAGAATCGGTTGATTTGCTGCGTTACAGCTTCGAGGCTAATGATGACTCTGTTTAAAGAGCCAATGGAGATATCGTCGGCTGATTTTCCGTTGCCACCTTCTTCACGAAGTGATGAGCAGTCACTAAAGAGGGTCGTTGAAACTGGCGGAAGAAATTTAGGGGCTCTCCTGAAGATCCCACATTATCTACCAGTTGGATCATGCTTTGTTATCGGTTCATTGAGAAGCGGTTCGGAGAAATCGGCAATATCAAATTGGGGAAGCTTCTCCATTAATAAACAGGATTTCTTACAAAGGAAGGGCCGATTACTTAAAGAAAGGAGAACAAAAGAAAGGGTCTATTGACCCATCTGCTACTGCTAGGCCTATGCTAGTAGGTCCTAAACTACGGGCCGTCACTGCCTTCATCATCATCCTCGGAACCCTCATCGGCGCCGCTACCGGCGGGCTCCTCAGTGCTGCTCCCGTAGCCCTCTGCAGGGGCTTCATCCTCCTCTTCATCAGCACTGTCGTCGTCGTCCCACCACATGCGGAGGCGTTTCGCTGGTGGGTAACCTTCGAGGGAGTCATCGTCGGCGTCTTCCTTTTCTTCCTCTTCCTCGTCGGAGGAAGAGCTCCCTTCCCAGGGGAAGAGGTCGTCATCGCTTGGTGTTTCCAGTTCCCCGTCGACAAGGAACTGAAGGTCTTCTTCCCCATCAGTGAGGGGTTCATCATCTTCCGACTCGTTGGAAGAGTCCCGATCCCGCGCGTCCCAATACTCCGGGGCGCGGGCTTCGTAGATGGCCATCAGATCGACTTCCTGCTCGAGTTCGCTGGAGGAGGAGGTCTGGAGAGACAGGCCAGAGGAAGCGGAGGAAGAGGAGGAATCCATGGGGAC
This sequence comes from Lolium rigidum, assembly GCF_022539505.1. Lineage (NCBI taxonomy): Eukaryota > Viridiplantae > Streptophyta > Magnoliopsida > Poales > Poaceae > Lolium > Lolium rigidum. The sequence continues at coordinate 296,578,426 of NC_061513.1, forward strand.
TGAGGAGGGAGATGAAGAGAGGAACCCTAGGATGTGGTCGAATAAAAGGGGGAACGGCGATTTAATGCCTAAGCAGTTCCCGAGGACCTGGTGCTAGAACCGTCGAGTCGTACAGAGAAGGCGAGGAGGCAAGACGCCATCATGAAGAAAACTGCGACGATTTTGCCACGGCATGGCCCTTCGAAGAATGCAGATGGTTTTGCAATTATCATTATCAAAACCAGGGGGGCATGTGTTATCACCGGAATTCGACCAAGCCAGAGGTGGGCCGCGATCAAGATGGACGTGAAGATTGTACGTGGAAGAAATACGTGAATCGGCCTTGTTTATCAAGTTTGGGCTTGTTAGCCCGTGTATCTTTATATAGTAGGTTACGTAGAGATTAGAGTTTATCTCGTGCACGGTTTGGTGCACGTCCACATTAGAAAGTCCGCTTGGACTATAAATATGTATCTAGGGTTTATGGAATAAACAACAACCAACGTTCAACACAAACCAATCTCGGCGCATCGCCAACTCCTTCGTCTCGAGGGTTCCTCCGGTAAGCACCATGCTGCCTAGATCGCATCTCGCGATCTAGGCAGCACGAGCCTGCCTAGTTGTTCATGCGTTGCTCGTACTGAAGCCTTTTTGATGGCGAGCAACGTAGTTATCATAGATGTGTTAGGGTTAGCATTGTTCTTAGTATCATATGCTTTCGTAGTGCAACCCTTGCGCATCTAGCCGTCCTTGTACCTCATCATGGGTGCGGGGACGGCACCCCGCTTGATCATCGTTTAGTAGATCTGATCCGTTACGGTCGCTCCTTGATTCATCAAGGATTAGTTTAATATCTCGCAATAGTTAGGCCTTACAAAGGGTTGGAGGATCCGGCGGCATGTAGGGTGTAGTTTGCTGCCCCTAGACGGGACGTTCCGAGGATCAACCTAGTGTTGGTTTTTAGGCCTTGTCTAGGGCTGGCTTACGATCACCGTGCGTGAGCGCGAGGCCCAATCGTGAGTAGGATGATCCGATTATGCGGTGAAAACCCCGGATCGTCGTGGATCTCATACGCTTTATCTTGATCAAGCAGGACCACCATATATTCGGCCACCTTGGACGAATCATGGGTGAATCGGCTCCATGAGCCGATTCACGGGACAACCCGAGAGCCGATCGAGGCTCGTATTTAACGTGTACGTGTGTGCCCTGCAGGAAACTAAGCGAGGCATCATCCACACCTTCCCGACCAGGTATAGGTCAGGTGGCACGCCCTTGCAATTTGCATCGGCGCGCGACCAGGAGGCTTTGCGGGCCGTCGCTCTGAGGGACTGGGGCCAGCCGCAGCCCTAGTTGTTCCCGGCTCTACGGTGTTGACCAGTCACTGCCCGCCAGTGGGTTTCTGACGTCAACAGTCGTTTCAATGGCTTTTCCACCTTGTACCACCTTCATCGCCATATGAGTAGCGGCTATGGCTATGGCTATGATTCTGGCTCGCTGTCAATGTGGATTCGGTGGTTAACTCTCGGTTCATTTCTACTTGACGATATCTTAGCCAATTGGGGAAATGAGTTTATAAAAAGTAAAAAAATAGTTTGACCTATTCAAAGTTGTATCCCCAAAAAGAACGAGATTTATTCTAAAATTGCTTGATAAACAATCTTTGACATAATATTTTAAAAAGAGCAAAAACTCGTGTTTTCAGTAATTTTAAGTTGATGGCAGGCATTGTTTCCTTGACTTGAGGCATCCTTTTTTGTTTCGAAATGATTACATGACAAATATGAACTCAGAACATAGTAAAAACATATTTATGACAAATATGACAAATAAAATGTTTTCACATTCTTCTATGTTATGCAACCTACTATTAGGAAAAATTAAGAAATTCGAATTTTCACTTTTTTTGCAAAAAAGTTTTGAAAAATGGTAAAACCGCAATAACTTTTGCATACGACGTCGAAAAAATACGTATAATATATCAAAAAAATCCTGGGAAAAAGTTACATCCGAATTTACCAGGGTTTACCCGGTTAGCCAATTTTTAGATTCTCAAAATTCCAAATGAAAATATGAAAGCAGGAAGATTTTAGTTTTTTTCCAGAAATTTAAAATTTTATATATTTTTATTTTTTTAAAATTAAAATATTAATTGTAAGATTTTTTGAGTCCTAACATATTACTATTACTTTTATCAAATTATAAGATTTTCAATTTTTCAAGTTTTAGGTTTTGCAAAAAATATTAATTTTTTTAAAAATAATTAAAAATAATAAAAATTAAAAAAGTTAATTTTATTTATTTATTCAACATTATTATTACATCATTACTTTTATTTATTAAAACAATTATTTGGAATTCAAACGATAAAAAGTGTGACATCGACCAACATGTTAATAGGATTGATATGATACTATTATCACATACATGCGCGCAAGCACTTGGAAGTGGAACGGGATGGAACTTGGAAGTTAAGCGTGCTAGTGCGGGAGTAGTGTGAGGATGGGTGACCGACCGGGAAGTTTGACTACGGGTAAGTAATTTGACTAGAGATTAAGTGTAGTTAGAGACTAACGGAAATACTAGTAATTCTGAAAAAATAAAAAAAAAGAGGCCGTGAAAAAAAAAGGGTGTGAAAAATAATTAGTAGAAAAAATGGAAAAAAAAATTAAACAAAATAGGCTTTAATACCGGTTCGTGTTACGAACCGGTACCAAAGGTCTCCAGCCCACGGGTTCATCCGTGCCCACGTGGAGGCACCTTTAGTACCGGTTCGTAAGCAACCGGTCACGAAAGGGGGCCTTTAGTGCCGGATAATTAGTACCGGTTGCTCAACCGGTACTAATGCCCCTATGGAACCGGTACAGATGAGCGTTTTTCTACTAGTGCCACACGTATATTCGATCGTTATCCTGGGGATGCCAATGACATCATGCTGATGTGTATTCTCCCATCATAAAATAAGTGTGTACATTTTTTTGATAGGAGTGCGTATTTATATTTTTATGTGAACCCGTCAACTGTTTAACAAATTTCGTCTAACATTACACCAAATGTGTAGTTTTTTGTATTTCTTGTAATAACCTTCTGTTTCTTATGGATTACTTTGGTTTCTTTCTTAGAATATCTATGTATATACAAAAATATTAGGCTCCTTTGATTTAAATGATAGGAAAAGCATAGGAATAGGAAAGGTATAGGATTGGAATGACATGTCTACTTGAATCCTATAGGAAGATGAAGTGTGTTTGATTGTAGCAAAGGAATTTTTTCATGAGGTATGAGCTAATGCTTTTTTCCTATAGGAATTACACTACAAGATTCCTATAGAAATTTTTCCTCTAGAATATGTTCCTATGAATCAAACATGATATATAGAAAATTTTCTCATAGGAACCAAATCCTACATAATTTCTATGCAAATCCTTTAAATCAAAGGAGCCCCAGAAATGTGCATGTGCAGTGGTATCCCACCTTGAAGAGACATGCGAGAACCAAATGTACAGTTTGATGACTGCCATCATATATCTAGCTAGCGATACTCCAAGAAAGACTACGGGGCACCGAGAGGGTAGCATCCGGTGCAATTAATGCAAGCAATTAAGCATTATGCTCCAGCATAGTGGTTGCAATTTATGCAACCTATCAATTGTTTTTTTTTTTTGCGAACCTATCAAGTGTTTTTTAGTTGCACCATTATTCTCGCGTGACACATCTGCTTTATTGGTGGAAAAAGAATTAACACGAGTGAGGCGCGTTTGGAAAGAAGCTTATAATATGACCGCACATTTCAAATAAAATGTGCAAGCATATGGAACACGATGTACTTTCGGATGAAGAGCAGATCGTCTGCAAGCACATTTGGTGACATCTACTAAACGAACATTCGATCGGCCCTACAGGCTCTACATGATTACAAGCGATGTTTGTACAAAACGACATATGCACATTTCGTGAGTAATGTCAACAGATCGAGGTGGATTCCACCTCCCCCCGGATCGATCACATGTCAGCTGCTACTTCTTCTACGCTGGATCGATCATCATCTTGCAGTATCCAGATGGAGATCAAAGACTTATTGCTGCTTCACCCGGATGTCTACAGATTCAGAAAATTGATAGGTTAAGTAATAGGGTTCCGTGTTGTTTAGGGAAGGTAAGGAAGCGCGAGTCTAGTGGTGTGTTAAGTGGATTGGCACCATCTTTTGTGATGGATCTGATCACTAATGATATTAAAACATTATTTTATAATCAATAAAGCTCATGATTCCCCTTTAAAACGACATATGTATGCATGGAACACGATATTACAAATCAGATTGGACATAAAAAATGAAAACCGAAAACCAAACCAGAAATAACCAGGACTGAACCCGAATAAACAAGAATCTTGGTCTCCGGTCAGCTCGTCGGTCTTAGGAACCGTATGACAGAAAATAATTACGGGTTATTCAGTTGTCGTAGAAGAGACCCATGCGACCGAAGAAGCCGAATATTTATCCTAGTGCATCAAACGTCTCTTGTGCGAACAAATCATAAGGCCCAACCCTCTTGTTAATTTCTTATCCTAATTTCCCTTGTCTCCCTGACCTAACCCGATAGCAGGAGCAAGGAGGCGTGCCCTGGCGCTACTGCCCATCACCACACCAGCTCACCACCCCATCTCCAACCTTGCCGCCTCCCCGTCCATGCTGCATCTTCAACCTTGGGCAACCTACACATCTCCTACGCCGCGCCACCGCCACATATCCAACCCTGTCCATCAACAGCGGCATCCCCTACCGCCTGCAATGAAAACACCACAAGGCTATCGATGGTTAACGACAGGCTTCCGCTCTCTCCCTACCCTTGACCGCCGATGACACTCGATCTTCTGGCGTTCTGGTTCTTCCTCGATCCCTGCTGGCCGATGGCAAGCTTCGGTTCTTCCCCAACCCACAACGACACATTGGAGATGATGTGTTATTTCCTACTTGTTTAGTTCTTGTGCTCACTACAGGAATCGCACGAGGTGCTGACGGCCAGCTGCCCTCGGCGTAGCCGCGCCTGGCCCTCGGCGTAGGCTACGCCGACGGCAGCCCCGCAGCCCTCGGCGTAGAGCCTCGGCGTAGCTCGGCGTACACGTCTTACGCCGACGGCCAGGTCAGCCCCTCGGCGTAGCTGCCCTCGGCGTCTCCTGGCGGCGCGTCGTCACCGTTAACGGCGCGTCGGCAGACGCCGACGGCCAGGCCCTCGGCGTAGGGCTGCGACCTGGCGAGGAGCGGGGCGACGTGGCGTGGCCTGGCGACGCCAGCTGTGCGCGTACGCCGACGGCAGTGCCCTCGGCATACGTACGTGCATGCATGGCCACGTGGCGGCCGTCCAGACGCAGGGTCTACGACGACGGCATTGCCGTCGGCATAGACCTGCCGTCGGCGTAGGCCTTGCAACAATTTTTTTTTCTGTTTCAATTCCTGTTCCTGTTCCTGTTGCAATTCAATTCAATTCAGCAGGTCCAGTTCATCCAAATTCATCCAAATTCGCCATAATTCACATAAATTTCATATAATCCACATAATACCATACATGGTGCACATAATAGCATACAAGCGGAGAGCGGAGAGTGCCATGTCATCCAAATACATAGTAGTAGCAAGCAAACCCTAGTTCTAAGCCGACTAGCGGAGGAAGGACCCGGGCGGGGTGTGTCCGCCCACATCGTTGGCGAAACGAGCAGCCCGGGGTTGCGCTCCGGTAGAAGCTGCAGAAGAACCACCGGAGAAGGACCGGTGCTACGCCCAGGAGAAGTCGACGGAGAGGCACCGGGAGTAGTCCCAGGAGTAGTCGACGGAGAGGCACCAGCAGAACGCCCAGGAGACCGACTACCTTCATGAACCGGTGTGAACTCGCGCCCACCCGGCGAGGCCTGGTTCCCGGACCATCCCGTTCCCTACGTGTTCCCTACATGTTAGCAACTTGCGAGGCAAAGGAAAGTGGTAACTACCGGTTTGGCAAAGAACTTACCTCCGGTGTGGATCCGTAGTAAGTCGCGAGAAAGCTGCCCTCGATGGCATGATAGGCATGTCCCCCGCCACGGTAACTCGAGCCGGTGGCGGTGTACCGATAGACATAGAAATCATCATTTCCTGCAAGATAGGTTACAAGTTAGGCTTTGCGAGAAATAAAGCATCAAACCGAGACTTGTCATCTACTTGCGAGAAGAAAGATTCGGACTTACTCCTATATACGCCATGTAGGCCGTATTCTGCCTATTCCACCGGCGCAGCGGCCTGCTGATACGCTTCATTACAGGCTTCGAAGGCCGCCTCGAACTCAGGCTACAATTTCAGAAACAATGAATCTCGTCAACACTTAGCCATGTAGGAAGGAAAATCGTAAAGAGGATGAAAATGAGGAAAACATACATCGTAGGCGGGTGGACGAGCAGGCCGTGGACGAGGTTGGGGGCTATCGGCGGTGAGGGTATGCTTGAGACATGTGTAGCTCGTGGCTGGGGTAGGCTTGACCGCCTTATTCAGAAAGGGGTAACGGCCATGCCTACGCTCGCGCCCCGACAGGACCAACGAATCCTCGTCGATCGGAATGCTCAAGGGGTCATCCACCTCGGGGTGACGAGACTTGACCATGTCGTAGTAGTCCTCCTTGGCGGCCTTGGCATTGCCGTAGTACTGGGGCTGAGGCAATGCGGGATTGGGCTTCTGCTTCGTCCGCATCATGTCATATATCTGGGCATCATGAAGCACCACCCCAGGTGCTGCCTCGGCCACCTGCATCGCGAAAAGAAAAGTTATGCGTACCACAAATGTAACATGACGGAAAATGAAAGAAGGTCGTTCCATGTATATACATACCTTTTTCCCCTTGTAGCGGGTGTAGTCGCGGCTTCCCGCGCAGTGTGTGCCACCGGTGCCTCGGTTCTCCATGTTACGCCTCGACACGGCTGCAAACTCCTCATCCTCCCTGAGCCACCTCGCCCTAATCAGCTCCTCCCATGCCTCCCTATGCTGCTCGGCCCACTCGGGACAAACCTGAAAACGCAATACTCAACTCAAGATAATCCAATGAAAACTTAGCAGCAATGTAGAATCTCATTGACATTTTACTCACCGACATGTACTCATCAATGGTCATTGCCCATTCCTCCGTAGGCTGGTTACCCATAAAGTACTCCTTCCTGACCCTCTTACCCTTGTTAGCCCAGAAGGCACTAGCGGAGGTGACCTTTTGGTTGCACCACTGTTGCGGTGTCAACCTCTCGCAAGCGCCACGCAAAGTGAGACGCGCCTGCGCATCATGCTCCGGGTCCACACGGTAGAAGCACTTCAATCATGCATAAATCAGTTGTGAAAGTCATGAGTTAGCACATTAGGGCCATCAACAATGAACGGTGCTCGAGAAGTACATGTCTTACCCAGAACTTGGTGGTCACAGCCTCAGCAGCTGTCGCGAAGCCTACGGCAGGGGCATCCTCATAGTCTGCCCAAGTAGTGGCTAGCTTCGTCTCGCCACCGGGGACCATGCTAAGGGGAGTGTATCTGCCCAGCCAGAACTTCTTAATCAGAGCCCCAAGCAAGCTGTTAGGCACGTGGGCTGGCTTGACCTCCCATGTCCAGTTGCTGCAAATAAATCACACATTAGTACAAATGCCAAATTGTTTATTATGCACAAGATGAAAAATACATGTTCGAAATTTCTGAAGTAGTACACTTACTCATCGCTGGAAGGAATGATAAGGGCCTTGTCATCATGGGTCTTAGGCTCCTTCCTCGCCTCGGGGACTCTAGCTTCTCCACGAATCTTCAAGGGCTTCGGCGCACCCCCACCCTCCATCACCTCCAACTCATCCCTAGAGTCCGACTCGTGTGTAGACTCCGTCTCCATCTCCACCTCCCCACTAGACGGACCCTCTAGGAACAACTCAGGAGCCACGTCGCCAGAAGCGGAGGGTGGCTCGTCAAAGTCCATGTGTACCCCGCCGCCACCTCATCCTCCACCTCGTCCTCCTCGTCCTCGTCCTCCACCTCGTCCTCCTCGTCCTCGTCCATCGGTACCATCGGCGTAACGCGGATAGGGCACGATGGCTCGATCACTCCGTCTAGTGGGTCTAGGAATATTCCTCTTCACCTGCGCCAGCGTCTTAAGCAAGCTCTCGGAGTCTGCCTTGCCGCTGCTCATATTGTTCAGTCACCTGCATTGAGAAGAATAAAACAGTTAAGCACAAAGACATATTAAAACAATGCAATTAAGAAGCATGTTGACATAATAAAATGAAGATACTAAGAATAAAAGGCACAATGCAATTAAGAAGCATGTTGACATAATAAAATGAAGATACTAAGAATAAAAGGCACAATGCAATTAAGAAGCATGTTGACAAATAAATACTAAGAATAAAAGACCCTCACCAGCCATCATCACTCTCACTCTCACTCTCATTCTCCGTCTCTTTCTCTTTCTCTGGCTCACTATCACTATCACTATCTTTTGAGTACAAAGTTGAAGGGTCGATGGGTGGAGACTCATCATAATTGTCATTCGCCTGGAGTAACTTCTCGAGCATAGATATGTCCTTTAGATCCACCACTGACTCACCACGAGTTTCTGCTTCGTTCCCGAGGTCCTCTTCAACTAACGGTTCTAAAATATATTCCCCGAAGTCCTGTTCCTCTTGATAGAAAATCCCCTCGTATGTTACGGGGTCAATGTTGTTGTAATCATCCACAGAGGGAACCAGTAGGTTACCATGTGGCGATACCTGGAAGACGACTTCCCAACCCTTGAGTTCCGCTTTCTGGCATGGGTAGGGCAAATAATAAACTTGCTTGGCTTGGTGAGCCACAACAAAGACATCGGCTCCGCTATAGGTGGTTGAAGGCTTAACTTCAACTAACCCAATGGACTTATCACTTCTCTCGTCCACCTATTGGGTCGAACCAATGACACTTGAACACGACGATATTGAGTTGCACGTTCGTACGATTGTATGTCAACTCGTATACACTCTGTAACCTTCCGTAGTAATCAAAGTTATTGGCTCCTTTGGTGAAGACCCCAGTATTTATCGTTTTGGGATTCGCCCGGCCCTTCTGGTGCGTCTCTGTATGGAAGCGAAACCCATTCACATCATACTTCTCATACTTGGTCACCTCATGGCTACAACCTTGGGAAACACATTTCAACTCATCTATCATATCAACGTTTCTCTCACGACCCTACAAGAACATTTAAAATTTGTTGTGTGCATTAGTTACGTGTAATAAGAGGGACAAGTCACATGTTGCAATGTAAGAGGAAAAGTTAGAAATTACTTTTCCATGAACCATGTCACAAAGTTTTTATTAATTCCGGGAGCACCCTCTTTCAGTAGAGTGTCCATCTCCGAGGGTTCGGGCAATTCATCATACGGCCACATTTCATCCGTGAATTGGCTGAAAGGAGAAAATAAGCATTAGACCGAGACGAGGTTACTAGCTGCAAAGTAATTTGTTCACCATTTTACCTTACGAATGGGATCACTTCCTCCATGTTCATAAGCACATATAGCATTATACAATCCTTCTCTTCGTTCTCCAATTTATATTTTGTTCCTTTACCAGCCTTGCCACCGGGGAATTGGAATAGTTTTAGCTTGGGGTCATTCTCGGGCACGTCGACATTGTAACGAGTGACCGGGTTATGCTGAGTCGGAACATCATCGGGATAGTACGTTGTCGCGGCATCTGCCATCTCCCGAAGGCATATTGCCTCAGCTATGCATGCTTCAATCTTGGTCTTGTTTCCAGTTATCTTTCGAATATACTTAAACTCTCTGTCAATACGGAATCGCTAACGAAACTGCACCGGGCCACCCAAGAGTGCCTCGTTGGCGAGGTGCACAATGAGATGTGCCATCGGAGCAAAGAAGCCCGGCGGAAATATCATCTCCAAATTGCATAGAAACTCCGGCACTGTATCTTGTAGCTTTGCAATAACCTTGGGACATATTTGCTTAGCACATAGCGTGCGGAAGAAATGGCTCAACTGCGCAAGCACTCTCCAGACTTTCTCGGGGATATACCCTCGAAGCATCACCGGCATGAGCCGCTGAATCCATATATGATAGTCGTGACTCTTGAGCCCGGTGACTTTTCCCGTCGAAAGATTGACTCCCTTACTTATATTCGAGCAATAACCATTAGGGAACATCACGACGTATTTGAGCCACCTGAATGCCTCCTTCTTTTGGATGGAATCAAGGCAGAAGTTGGCATGTGGCTTGAACCAATTCTTTTGACGGCCAATAGGACGCTTCATGTGTAATTTTTCCCTATCACGGAGGTTCTCAACATCGACTCTAGCCTTGACATTATCCTTTGACTTCCCGGGAATGTTCAGGCATGTGTGAAAGACGGACTCCGCGACATTCTTTACGGTGTGCATCACATCGATGTTATGGGGAAGTTCGAGCTCCTTGTAATACTCGAGCTTCGTTAAGGCCGCCTCGTGAGGCCAGTTGTGCGTTACACCATATCCCTCAAATTGATGGCCAGTTGGCGTCGCTGCCGGTACAAGAGCACGTAGCTCGGCTTCAACAAGTTTACCATCAAACTTCGGCACATCTTTTTTTTCATGCACAACTTTGCCCTTCTTGAAGTTCTTTTTGTCTTCTCTAAATGGATGTATCCTTTTGAGGAACTGTCGATTCATGTCAAACGCAACATACTTGCGACCCTTCTGTAGCCAAAGGAACTCAAGCCGGTGTCTGCACACTGGGCATGGCCACTTACCAGCTGTACACCATCCGCATGTTAGGGCGTACCCGGGCATGTCATGCATGGTATACTGTAACCAAACATTCATGTAGAAGTTTGTCTTCGTTGCTCGGTCGTATGTCAGTGTCCCGTGGTGCCAAGAGTGGTTCAAATCTTCCACAATCGGCTGCATGTAGACACTCAAATTCTTCCCCGGGTATTCAGGGCCTGGAATAATCATCGACAGAAACATGGTCTTCCTCGTCATTAGGACTCCGGGAGGGAGATTGAGCGGAATAACAAACACGGGCCAGCAACTGTAATTGGCAGTCGACATACCATATGGATTGAAGCCATCTGTTGCTATCGCAATTCTGACATTCCGAGCCTCGGCTGTCCTCAGGGGGAATTGCCTATCGAAGTTCTTCCATGCCGTACCATCGGATGGATGTCCCATCTTCAACTGCTTGTTTTCGTCCACGAATCTCTTCCCATGCTTGTGCCACGTCATGTGTTTGGCTGTCTCCTCATGCATGTAAAGCCGCTGGATTCTTTTTATGAATGGGAGATATCAAAGAATCGACTTTCCGATGCTTGACTGCCTCACCTGACCATCCTTTCCCGTCACCTCTGCATACCTAGACTCGCTTGCGCATGGGACAAGTACTTGTCCTCCGCAAACCTGTCTCCAAAATAGAACGCAGCCTTTGGGACAACAGTCTATCTTCTGATAATCCATGTTGAGGTCCTTCATCATTCTCCTCGTCGCGTGCAGGCTTTTAGGCAGACAATGATCTTTGGGCAACATGTTACCAATTGTTTTCAGATTTGCTTCAAAGCCCTCACGGGTGGTGTTGTACCGGGTGGTGTTGCATATGCCTCCATTTGAGCTTGGTTAGGTCATAGGTACATGTGGAAACAAGGATCATCCCATATGATCTCAAGTTTCTCTCAGGTTCACCTCCGAGGGAGTTCCCCCCTATACATGCAGAATCTGCCTAAGTGTAGGAACCCCCTGCCCGAGAAGCCGGAAACACCTGGGGGTAGCCTAGGATATAAAACCATCTCAAATCACTTTTTTGCATTCCATGTGGACACACACAAGTTTTGGGGCCATTCCCTAGATCCGATGCTCGATTTCTGACGAAACCCTAGTTCTGTTGACCGCGCGGTCTACCCCTTTGATCGCATCCCATCGGGGTTCCCCGGTGGTCATATGCCTCCATTTGAGCTTGGTTAGGTCATAGGTACATGTGGAAACAAGGATCATCCCATATGATCCCAAGATTCTCTCCGGTTCACCTCCGAGGGAGTTCCCCCCTATACATGCAGAATCTGCATAAGTGTAGGAACCCCCTGTCCGACAAGCCGGACACACCTGGGGGGTAGCCTTGGATATAAAACCATCTCAAATCACTTTTGTGCACTCCATGTGGACACACACAAGTTTTGGGGCCATTAACTACATCCGATGCTCGATTTCCGACGAAACCCTAGTTCTGTTGACCGCGCGGTCTACCCCTTTGACTTCATCCCATCGGGGGTCCCCCGGTGGGCATATGCCTCCATTAGATCTTGGTTAGGTCAAAGGTACATGTGGAAACAAGGATCATCCCATATGATCTCAAGTTTCTCTCCGGTTCACCTCCGAGGGAGTTCCTCCCTATACATGCAGAATCTGCCTAAGTGTAGGAACCTCCTGTCCGAGAAGCCGGACACACCTGGGGGGTATCCTTGGATATAAAACCATCTCAAATCACTTGTGTGCATTCCATGTGGACACACACAAGTTTTGGGGCCATTCCCTAGATCCGATGCTCGATTTCTGACGAAACCCTAGTTCTGTGTACCGCGCGGTCTACCCCTTTGACTGCATCCCATCGGGGGTCCCCCGGTGGGCATATGCCTCCATTTGAGCTTGGTTAGGTCATAGGTACATGTGGAAACAAGGATGATCCCAAGATTCTCTCCGGTTCACCTCCGAGGGAGTTCCCCCCTATACATGCAGAATTTGCCTAAGTGTAGGAACCCCCTGTCCGAGAAGCCGGACACACCTGGGGGGTAGCCTTGGATATAAAACCATCTCAAATCACTTTTGTGCATTCCATGTGGACACACACAAGTTTTGGGGCCATTCCCTACATCCGATGCTCGATTTCTGATGAAACCCTAGTTCTGTTGACCGCGCGGTCTACCCCTTTGACTTCATCCCATCGGGGGTCCCCCGGTGGGCATATGCCTCCATTAGAGCTTGGTTAGGTCAAAGGTACATGTGGAAACAAGGATCATCCCATATGATCTCAAGTTTCTCTCCGGTTCACTCCCGCCCTGCTACTTCTCTCCCGCCCTTTTTTCCCGCCCACCCTTTCCCGCTGCTTCTCTCCCACCCTTTTTTCCCGCCATGATTTCGCGCCAAATTTTCCCGCCCACCCTTTCCCGCTCATTCTCTCCTGCCAAGTTTTCCCGCCCACCCTTTCCTGCCCATTCTCTCCCGCCAAGTTTTCCTGCCGTTTCAGCCCCTCGTCGGCCTATATATAGCCATGTCTTCTCCACTAACAGCACCAGCAACATTTCTCCCCTCATCACTTCTCTCACCCAACAGCACCACAAAATCCTCTGAGCTGAGCTACCGCTGAGATGGCTCCTCGTCGCCGTAGGAACACGGGCTTCATCGGTGTTCGCCTGCGGCCTGCGGGACATTTCGCAGCTGAAATCACCGCCGGTGGAACGCGTGTGTGGCTCGGCACCTTCTACACGAAGGAGGCTGCTGCCCGCGCATACGACGTTGCGGCTTGGAGGTTTGGTCGGCCGCGCCACGAAATGAACTTCCCGGAGGTCAGGTCTCTGACGGAAGCTCAGAGTCTCTCTACTGAGCCTCTACTTCGCTCACAGGGTGAAGCGCGGCGGTACAGGTCTGGCCAGCGGTGGATTGATACCACCGAGGCGGATGAGCAGTTCATGGCACAGTGGCGCGCGCAGAGACCATCCCGGAGACGTCGCGGCCACGCGCGCATTCTGGAAGGAGAAGCAGACGTACAGGAGAGAGAAGAGGGCAGAAAGCGGCAGAGGAAGGCCGAGGTTGAAGCAGAGTACGCCAAAGGAGAGGCATCGACATGGGGGGAGGATGATGAACGGTGGTCGTGGAACCTCACAACCACCGCTTCAGAGGACACCCCCAGCGAGGATGAAGATTTCGACTTCTGATTAATATGTGTGTGTGTCGAGTCCGTGTGTCTAGCGGGTCATGCGTCAACCCAGTGTTAAGTGCTTTGTTCGTGTGTGGGTGTAGTTCTTTAAATGTTTTGGTTTGTGTGTGGGTCTAGTTCTTTAAGTGTTTTGGTTCCTGTGTGGGTGTAGTTCTTTAAGTGTTTTGGTTCCTGTGTGTGGGTGTAGTTCTTTAAGTGTTTCGGTTCGTGTGTGGGTCTTAAGTTCTTAAATGTATCACTTTTGTGCATGCCATGCCATGTGGACACACACAAGTTTTGGGGCCATTCACCCCCTCTGAGGCTCGATTTTTGTCGAAACCCTAGTTATGTTGACCGTGCGGTCTACCCCTTTGACTGCATCCCATCGGGGGTCCCCCGGTGGGCATATGCCTCCATTTTAGCTTGGTTAGGTCATAGGTTCATGTGGTAACAAGGATCATCCCATATGATCCCAAGTTTCTCTCCGGTTCACCTCCGAGGGAGTTCCCCCCTATACATCCAGAATCCGCCTAAGTGTAGGAACCCCCGTCCGAGAAGCCGGACACACCTTGGGGGTAGCCTTGGATATAAAACCTTCTCAAATCACTTTTGTGCATGCCATGTGGACACACACAAGTTTTCCAGCGATTCCGACGCTCCGGTGGTCTGTATCTTGGAAAACCCTAGGGCGGGGACCCCGCAGATCTACCCCTATAGCTTTCTCCGTGCGAGGGTTTACCAGTGTACTTTTTTATTTGTTTTGCTTTGTTTAGTACATATGTACATGGAAACCATAGGTTGGGCATACTTTACCATAAAATAGGCTCCGTTTGAGCCGTGGCGGGAGTTTCCACATACAGATCTAGGATTTTACCAAGTGCTAGCCCATGCATGCGGAAATCATCAACACCGGGTACAGGCAAGGTTAGCCAAACCCTAGGGCGGGGACCCCACAGATCTACCCCTAGGGTTAGGGTTAGGGATAGGATCCGGGTGAGGTTTAGGGTTACCAAAATAGAAGCGGAAACCCTAGGGCGGGAATGGCCTCGGTTAGGGTTAGGGTTGGAGTTAGGGTTAGCAATGGAATTGTTCCTAAATGTTTAAGGACATATGTACATCAATAGCAGAAGTTGGCCCTAGTGGCTTGATACGTCTCAAACGTATCTATAATTTCTTATGTTCCATGCTACTTTTATGACAATACTTGAATGTTTTATACATACTTTACAGCATTATTATACATTTTCCGGCACTAACCTATTAACAAGATGCCGAAGCGCCAGTTGCTGTTTTCTGCTGTTTTTGGTTTCAGAAATCCTAGTAAGGAAATATTCTCGGAATTGGACGAAATCAACGCCCAGGGTCCTATTTTTACACGAAGCTTCCAGAAGACCGAAAGGGAAACGAAGTGGGGCCACGAGGCGGCCACACACCAGGGCGGCGCGGCCCAAGCCCTGGCCGCGCCGGCTTAGTGTGTGGGCCCCTCGCGTCGCCCCCTGACCTACCCTTCCGCCTACAAATAGCCTTCGTCGCGAAACCCCCTGTACCGAGAGCCACGATACGGAAAACCTTCCAGAGACGCCGCCGTCGCGAATCCCATCTCGGGGGATTCAGGAGATCGCCTCCGGCACCCCTGCCGGAGAGGGGAATCATCACCGGAGGGGCTCTACATCATCATGCCCGCCTCCGGATTGATGCGTGAGTAGTTCATCCTTGGACTATGGGTCCATAGCAGTAGCTAGATGGTTGTCTTCTCCGCATGTGCTATCATTGTTTAGATCTTGTGAGCTGCCTAACATGATCAAGATCATCTATTTGTAATGCTACATGTTGTGTTTGGCGGGATCCGATGAATATAGAATACTATGTCAAGTTGATTATCAATCTATCATATATGTGTTGTTTATGTTCTTGCATGCTCTCCGTTGCTTGTAGAGGCTCTGGCCAAGTTGATACTTGTAACTCCAAGAGGGAGTAATTATGCTCGATAGTGGGTTCATGCCTCCATTTAATCTGGGACAAGTGATGTAAAGTTCTAAGGTTGTGGATGTGTTGTTGCTACTAGGGATAAAACATCGATGCTTTGTCTAAGGATATTTGTGTTGATTACATTACGCACCATACTTAATGCAATTATCTCGTTGTTTACAACTTAATACCGGAAGGGGTTCGGATGATAACCCGAAGGTGGATTATTTAGGCATAGATGCATGCCGGATAGCGGTCTATGTACTTTGTCGTAATGCCCCGATTAAATCACATAGTAATCATCATTGATATGTATTGAATCTTTATTTGTCGATTGCCCGCCTCGTAATTTGTTCACCCAAGCATGTTAGTTATCTTATTGGAGAGACACCTCCAGTGAACTGTGGACCCCGGTCCATTCTTTTACATCTGAATACATTCTACTGTTTTTACTGTTCTTTGCAAACAAACACCATCTTCCATTCGATATGCTTAATCCTTTGTTTTCAGCAAGCCGGTGAGCTTGACAACCTCACTGTTACGTTGGGGCAAAGTGTTGGAGATATGC
Source organism: Lolium rigidum (assembly GCF_022539505.1). NCBI lineage: Eukaryota > Viridiplantae > Streptophyta > Magnoliopsida > Poales > Poaceae > Lolium > Lolium rigidum. The sequence continues at coordinate 296,594,855 of NC_061513.1, forward strand.
CCAAGAGGCAATAATAAAAGTGGTTATTATATATCTTTATGTTTATGATAAATGTTTATATACCATGCTATAATTGTATTAACCGAAACATTGATACATGTGTGATATGTAAACAACAAAGAGTCCCTAGTAAGCCTCTTAACTAGCTTATTGATTAATAGATGATTAGTTTCATAATCATGAACATTGGATGTTATTAATAACAAGATTATATCATTATATGAATGATGTAATGGACACACCCATTTAAGCGTAGCATAAGATCACGTCATTAAGTTATTTGCTATAAGCTTTCGTTACATAGTTACCTAATCCTTATGACCATGAGATCATGTAAATCACTTATACCGGAAAGGTACTTTGATTACATCAAACGCCACCGCGTAAATGGGTGGTTATAAAGGTGGGATTAAGTATCCGGAAAGTATGAGTTGAGGCATATGGATCAACAAGTGGGATTTGTCCATCCCGATGACGGATAGATATACTCCGGGCCCTCTCTGTGGAATGTCGTCTAATGTCTTGCAAGCATATGAATAAGTTCATAAGAGACCACATACCACGGTACGAGTAAAGAGTACTTGTCGTGAGACGAGGTTGAACAAGGTATAGTGTGATACCGATGATCAAACCTCGGACAAGTAAAATATCGCGTGACAAAGGGAATTGGTATCGTATGTGAATGGTTCATTCGATCACTAAAGTCATCGTTGAATATGTGGGAGCCATTATGGATCTCCAGATCCCGCTATTGGTTATTGGTCGGAGTGAGTACTCAACCATGTCCGCATAGTTCGCGAACCGTAGGGTGACACACTTAAAGTTGGATGTTGAAATGGTAGAACTTGAATATGGAATGGAGTTCGAATATTTGTTCGGAGTCCCGGATGAGATCCCGGACATCACGAGGAGTTCCGGAATGGTCCGGAGAATAAGATTCATATATAGGATGTCATTTTATGTGAATTAAAATGATGCGGAAGGTTCTATGGAAGGTTCTAGAAGGTTCTAGAAAAGTCCGAAGAACACACCTAGGAAGGTGGAGTCCACATGGGACTCCACCACCATGGCCGGCCAACCCTAGTGGGGTGGAGTCCCAAGTGGACTCCCCCATAAGGGGCCGGCCACCCCCCTTATGGTAGGTGGAATTCCCACCTCTAGTGGGAATCCTAGCTTGGGAAGGTTTCCCACCATATGGAAGGTTTTGGGTTCGGGTCTTATTCGAAGACTTGTAGTCCAACACTTGGGGCTTCCACCTATATATAGAGGGCCAAGGGGAGGGGGCCGGACACACAAAAAGCCACAAGCTTGGCCGCCCCCTATAGTGGCCGGCCACCCCCTCTCCCCAAACCCTAGCGCCCCGCTCCTCCACTATATCTCGCACGCTTAGCGAAGCTCCGCCGGATTTCTCCACCGCCACCGACACCACGCCGTCGTGCTGTCGGATTCAAGAGGAGCTACTACTTCCGCTGCCCGCTGGAACGGGGAGGTGGACGTCGTCTTCATCAACAACCGAACGTGTGACCGAGCACGGAGGTGCTGCCCGTTCGTGGCGCCGGAACCGATCGTGATCAAGATCTTCTACGCGCTTTTGCAAGCGGCAAGTGAACGTCTACCGCAGCAACAAGAGCCTCCTCTTGTAGGCTTTGGAATCTCTTCAAGGGTGAGACTCGATAATCCCCTCGTTGCTACCGTCTTCTAGATTGCATCTTGGCTTGGATTGCGTGTTCGCCGTAGGAAAATTTTTGTTTTCTATGCTACGTTATCCTACAAGTGGTATCGCAGCCGTGTCTATGCATAGATGGTTGCACGAGTAGAACACAATGGTTTGTGGGCGTTGATGCTCTTGTTATCTTTAGTTGAGTACTTTGCATCTTTGTGGCATAGTGGGATGAAGCGGCTCGGGCTAACTTTACATGACCGCGTTCATGAGATTTGCTCCACGCTTGACATGCAACTTGTATTGCATAAGTGGCTTTGCGGGTGTCTCGTCTCTCCTACTATAGTGAAGATTCAATTTACTCTTCTATTGACAACACTAGTATCACCGTTGTGGTTGATGTTCGTAGGTAGATTGGATCTTACTCGAAAACCCTAAACCACGTAAAATATGCAAACCAAATTAGAGAACGTCTAACTTGTTTTTGCAGGGTTTGGTGATGTGATATGGCCATAATGTGATGATGACTATGTATGAGATGATCATTATTGTATTGTGACAACCGGCAGGAGCCTTATGGTTGTCTTTAAATTTCATGTTGAGTAGTATTTCAAAGTAGTTGTAATAGTTGCTACATGGAGGACGATCATGAAGACGGCGCCATTGACCTTGGTGTTTCGCCGACGATGATGAAGATCATGCCCGTTGATGATGGAGATCATGTCCGTGCTTTGAAGATGAAGATCAAAGGCGCAAAGACAAAAGGGCCATATCATATCACATATGAACTGCATGTGATGTTAATCCTTTTATGCATCTTATTTTGCTTAGATCGCGACGGTAGCATTATAAGATGATCCCTCTCACTAAAATTTCAAGATAATAAAGTGTTCATCCTTAGTAGCACCGTTGCCAAGACTTGTCGTTTCGAAGCATCTCGTGATGATCGGGTGTGATAGAATCAAGAAGTGCATACAACGGGTGCAAGTCAGCTTTGCACATGCGGATACTAAGGTGGCCTTGACGAGCCTAGCATGTACGTACATGGTCTCGGAACACGTGATACCGAAAGGTAGAGCATGAATCATATGATTGATATGATGAACACTTTGAGTGTTCGCCATTGAAATTACATCTTGTCTCGTGATGATCGGGCATAGGTGTGATGGATTTGGTTCGTGTGATCACTAAAACAATGCGAGGGATATTGTTTTGAGTGGGAGTTCACCTAGTTTTTAATTTTGTTAAATTAAAATTTGAACTCAATTTGTCATAAACATTAGTCTAAACTATTGCAAATATGTTGTATATATGGCGTCCTCAATCAATTTTAACCAGTTCCTAGAAAAAGAAAAGCTTAAGAGCAACGGTAGCAACTTCACCGACTGGTTCCGTCATGTGAGGATCTTCCTCAATGGCGGAAACCTGCAATATGTGCTTGATGCACCGCTAGGTGACCCTCCTGCAGAAACTGAAACCGATGAAGTAAAGAATGTTTACGCGACTCGGAAAACTCGGTACTCTCAAGTTCAGTGTGCCATCCTGTGCGGTCTGGAAGCCGATCTTCAAAAACGTTTTGAGCACCACGATCCACATGAGTTAATCAATGAGTTAAAGACTATCTTTGAGACTCATGCGGCCGTGGAATGCTATCAAGCACCGAAACACTTCTTCACCTGCATGATGGAAGAAGGCAGCTCCGTTAGTGAGCACATGCTCGCCATGACCGGGCATGCGAAGAAACTCGTTGACTTGGGAATAGTGATTCCTAACAGCATCGGGGATTAATCGTGTCCTTCAATCACCGCCACCTAGTTATAAGAACTTTGTGATGAATTACAATATGCAGTAACATGAACAAAGAGTTACCCGAACTCTTCGCCATGCTAAAATCTGCTGAGATTGAAATTAAGAAAGAGCACCAAGTGTTGATGGTCAACAAGACCACCAGCCTTCAAGAAACAAGGCAAGTCTAAAGGCAAGAACAAGAAGAGTGGCAAGAAAGCTGCCACGCCTCCCGTGAAACCTAAGACCGGCCCTAAGCCCGATGCTGAGTGCTATTACCGCAAGGAGAAGGGACACCGGAAGCGTAATTGCTCCAAGTATTTGGCGGATCCGAAGAGCGGCCTTGTCAAGAAGAAGAAAGAAGGTATATCCGATATACATGTTATAGATGTTTATCTCACTAGTTCTCGTACTAGTACCGGGTATTTGATACCGGTTCGGTTGCTCATATTTGTAACTCGAAACAGGAACTAAAGAATAAACGAAGACTACCGAAAGATGAAGTGACGATGCGCGTTGGAAATGGATCCAAAGTCGATGTGATCGCTGTCGGCACACTTCCTCTACATCTACCTTCGGGATTAGTTTTAAGCCTAAATAATTGCTATTTTGTACCCGCGTTGAGCATGAACATTATATCCGGATCTTGTTTAATGCAAGACGGTTATTCATTCAAGTCTGAGAATAATGGTTGTTCTATTTTTATGAATAATATCTTTTATGGTCAAGCACCGTAAAAGAATGGCTTATTTCTCGTTAGATCTCGATAGTAGTGATACACATATACATAACATTGATGCTAAGCGAATTAAATTGAATGATAATTCTACTTATATGTGGCACTCGTCGTCTTGGTCATATTGGAGTGAAACGCATGAAGAAACTCCATACCGATGGATTACTTGAATCACTTGACTTTGAGTCACTTGATAGATGTGAAGCATGTCTGATGGGAAAAATGACTAAGACTCCATTCTCGGGTATGATGGAGCGAGCTACTGACTTATTGGAAATCATACATACAGATGTGTGCGGACCAATGAGTGTAGCATCACACGGTGGTTATCGTTATGTTCTAACCTTCACAGATGATTTAAGTAGATATGGGTATATCTATTTAATGAAACATAAATCCGAAACTTTCGAGAAGTTTAAGGAATTCCAAAGTGAAGTAGAAAATCAACGTAACAAGAAGATTAAATTTCTACGATCTGATCGCGGAGGTGAATATCTCGAGTTATGAGTTTGGCATGCATTTAAAGAAATGCGGAATACTTTCACAATTGACACCGCCGGGAACACCACAACGAAACGGTGTGTCCGAACGTCGTAATCGAACTCTCTTAGATATGGTTCGTTCTATGATGTCTCTTACCGATTTACCGTTATCATTTTGGAGTTATGCATTAGAGACAACCGCATTCACTTTAAATAGAGCACCATCAAAATCCGTTGAAACGACACCGTATGAATTATGGTTTAATAAGAAACCTAAGCTGTCGTTCCTAAAAGTTTGGGGTTGCGAAGCCTATGTAAAAAAGTTACAACCGGACAAGCTAGAACCCAAAGCGGAGAAATGCGTCTTCATAGGATACCCTAAGGAAACTATAGGGTACACTTTCTATCACAAATCCGAAGGCAAGATTTTTGTTGCTAAGAATGGAACCTTTCTTGAGAAAGAATTTCTCACTAAAGAAGTGACTGGAAGAAAAGTAGAACTCGATGAGATTGAAGAATCTCTACTCGTTGATCAGAGTAGCGCAGTACCGGAAGATGTTCCTGTGCCGCCTACACCGGCAACGAGAGGAAGCTAATGATAATGATCATGAAACTTCAAATGAGATAGCTACTCGAACCTCGCAGATCGACAAGGGAACGTGCCACTCCAGATTGGTATGATCCTTGTCTAAATGTCATGATTGTGGATAACAATGATGAAGACCCCGCGACGTATGAAGAAGCGATGATGAGCCCAGTATTCCAACAAATGGCAAGAAGCCATGAAATCCGAAATGGGATCCATGTATGATAACAAAGTATGGACTTTGATAGACTTACCCGATAGCCGTAAGGCTCGTCGAGAATAAATGGATCTTCAAGAGAAAAACAGATGCCGATGGTAATATTACTCGTCTATAAAGCTCGACTTGTCGCAAAGGGTTTCCGAAAAATTCAAGGTGTTGACTACGATGAGACTTTCTCACCTGTAGCGAAGCTAAAATCTGTGAGGATTTTGTTAGCAATAGCTGCATTTTTCGATTATGAGATTTGGCAGATGGATGTCAAAACGACGTTCCTTAATGGAGACATTGAGGAAGAGTTGTATATGGTACAACCCAAAGGTTTTGTCGATCCTAAAAATGCCGACAAAGTATGCAAACTTCAGCTGTTCAATCTATGGACCGAAGCAAGCATCAAGAAGTTGGAACCGACGCTTTGATAAGGTGATCAAAGACTTCGGGTTTATACAGTGTCATGGAGAGGCCTCGTATTTACAAGAAAGTGAGTGGGAGCTCCGTAGCATTCCCGATATTATATGTAGATGACATATTGTTGATTGGGAATGATATAGAACTATTAAGCAGATGTAAAGGGTTATTTGAATAATAGTTTTTCAATGAAAGACCTTGGTGAAGCATCATATATATTAGGCATCAAGATTTATAGAGATAGATCAAGACGTCTAATAGGGCTATCACAGAGTACATACCTGGACAAGATTCTAAAGAAATTTAGAATGGACGAAAGTAAGAAAGGATTCTTACCTATGTTACCAGGCAAGGTCTTGAGTAAGACTCAAGGACCGGCTACTGCGAAGAAAGAGAAAAGATGAGTAAGATCCCCTATGCCTCGGCAGATAGGCTCTATCATGTATGCCATGCTATGTACAAGACCGGATATAGCACATGCAGTTAGTTTGACTAGCAGATATCAAAGTGATCCAGGAATGGAACACTGGACAGCGGTCAAGAATATCCTGAAGTACTTGAAAAGAACTAAGGATATGTTTCTTTGTTATGGAGGTGACCAAGAGCTCGTTGTAACAAGTTACACCGATGCAAGTTGGAACACTGATCCCGATGACTCTAAGTCACAATCTGGGTACGTGTTTATATTGAATGGTGCTGCAGATAAGCTGGGCAAGCTCGAAGCAAGTGCACGGTGGCGAAATCCTCAACGTAATCGGAGTACATAGCGGCTTCAGAGGCTTCATCAGAAGCGGTATGGATGAAGAGGTTCATTGTAGAGCTTGGTGTGGTTCCTAGTGCATTGGACCCACTAGTCATATATTGTGACAACATGGGTGCCATCGCCAATGCACATGAACCAAGGTCACACAAGAGGCCGAAGCATATCAAGCTGCGTTATCATTCGATTCGCGAGTACATCGAAGATGGAGAAGTAAAGATTTGCAAAGTACACACCGATCCGAATGTAGCAGCATCCGTTGACTAAAGCTCTCCCTAGGGCAAAGCATGACCAACACCATAATGCCATGGGTGTTAGGTACCTTACAATGTAATCTAGATTATTGACTCTAGTGCAAGTGGGAGACTGTTGGAGATATGCCCAAGAGGCAATAATAAAAGTGGTTATTATATATCTTTATGTTTATGATAAATGTTTATATACCATGCTATAATTGTATTAACCGAAACATTGATACATGTGTGATACGTAAACAACAAAGAGTCCCTAGTAAGCCTCTTAACTAGCTTGTTGATTAATAGATGATTAGTTTCATAATCATGAACATTGGATGTTATTAATAACAAGATTATATCATTATATGAATGATGTAATGGACACACCCATTTAAGCGTAGCATAAGATCACGTCATTAAGTTATTTGCTATAAGCTTTCGTTACATAGTTACCTAATCCTTATGACCATGAGATCATGTAAATCACTTATACCGGAAAGGTACTTTGATTACATCAAACGCCACTCGCGTAAATGGGTGGTTATAAAGGTGGGATTAAGTATCCGGAAAGTATGAGTTGAGGCATATGGATCAACAAGTGGGATTTGTCCATCCCGATGACGGATAGATATACTCTGGGCCCTCTCGGTGGAATGTCGTCTAATGTCTTGCAAGCATATGAATAAGTTCATAAGAGACCACATACCACGGTACGAGTAAAGAGTACTTGTCGGGAGACGAGGTTGAACAAGGTATAGTGTGATACCGATGATCAAACCTCGGACAAGTAAAATATCGCGTGACAAAGGGAATTGGTATCGTATGTGAATGGTTCATTCGATCACTAAAGTCATCGTTGAATATGTGGGAGCCATTATGGATCTCCAGATCCCGCTATTGGTTATTGGTCGGAGTGAGTACTCAACCATGTCCGCATAGTTCGCGAACCGTAGGGTGACACACTTAAAGTTGGATGTTGAAATGGTAGAACTTGAATATGGAATGGAGTTCGAATATTTGTTCGGAGTCCCGGATGAGATCCCGGACATCACGAGGAGTTCCGGAATGGTCCGGAGAATAAGATTCATATATAGGATGTCATTTTATGTGAATTAAAATGATGCGGAAGGTTCTATGGAAGGTTCTAGAAGGTTCTAGAAAAGTCCGGAAGAACACACCTAGGAAGGTGGAGTCCACATGGGACTCCACCACCATGGCCGGCCAACCCTAGTGGGGTGGAGTCCCAAGTGGACTCCCCCATAAGGGGCCGGCCACCCCCTTATGGTAGGTGGAATTCCCACCTCTAGTGGGAATCCTAGCTTGGGAAGGTTTCCCACCATATGGAAGGTTTTGGGTTCGGGTCTTATTCGAAGACTTGTAGTCCAACACTTGGGGCTTCCACCTATATATAGAGGGCCAAGGGGAGGGGGCCGGACACACAAAAAAGCCACAAGCTTGGCCGCCCCCTATAGTGGCCGGCCACCCCCTCTCCCCAAACCCTAGCGCCCCGCTCCTCCACTATATCCCGCACGCTTAGTGAAGCTCCGCCGGATTTCTCCACCGCCACCGACACCACGCCGTCGTGCTGTCGGATTCAAGAGGAGCTACTACTTCCGCTGCCCGCTGGAACGGGGAGGTGGACGTCGTCTTCATCAACAACCGAACGTGTGACCGAGTACGGAGGTGCTGCCCGTTCGTGGCGCCGGAACCGATCGTGATCAAGATCTTCTACGCGCTTTTGCAAGCGGCAAGTGAACGTCTACCGCAGCAACAAGAGCCTCCTCTTGTAGGCTTTGGAATCTCTTCAAGGGTGAGACTCGATAATCCCCTCGTTGCTACCGTCTTCTAGATTGCATCTTGGCTTGGATTGCGTGTTCGCCGTAGGAAAATTTTTGTTTTCTATGCTACGTTATCCTACACAAAGTACTTTGATTGTGTTGTGCAGGTTCCACGTTGGCGCCGGTTTCACTGGTGTTGCGCCGCACTACATTCCTCCACCAACAACCTTCACGTGCTTCTTGGCTCCTACTGGTTCGATAACCTTGGTTTCTTTCTGAGGGAAAATTTGCTGCTGTGCGCATCACACCTTCCTCTTGGGGTTCTCGACGAACGTGTACATCTACGCGCATCAAGCATCCTTTTTTCTGGCGCCGTTGCCGGGGAGATCAAGACACGCTGCAAGGGGAGTCTCCACTTCCAATCTCTTTACTTTGTTTTTGTCTTGCTTTACTTTATTTTATTTACTGTTTTGTTTGCTTCATATTAAAAAAACACAAAAAAAATTAGTTACTTTACTTTCTGTCTTATTTACTAGTTCTATATCAAAAACACAAAAAAATAGTTACTTGCATTTAATTTATTTTGTTATCATGTCTAGTCCTGTACTTGCTTTTATTTTCACTAGTTAGGCATAATGGAAAACAACAAAAAAATTAGAGATCTTTATGAACTTTATCTTGAATTAGGACATGATGTGTTTGAAGAGAAAATTAAAAAACCCATGGAACTTTGTTTGCAAAATAGTTGTAGCAATGTTATTAGCATGAACTCTTTGAACACCATTATTGCTAAAGCTATGGAAGAATTTAAGCTTGGGGAAGCTGGTTTTGAGGAGCATGATGTTTTTAGTCCCCCAAGCATGGAGGAGAAAATTTACTTTGATGATACTTTACCTCCTATATATGATGTTTGCAATGATGAATATGATATTTTCAGTCCACCTACTATTGAGGAGAAAATTAATTATGATTACAATATGCCTCCTATATATGATGATTATGGTGATGAGAATAATAATGATAGCTACTTTATTGAATTTGCTCCCACTACAATTAATAGTAATGATTATGCTTATGTGGAGAGTAATGATTTTATGCATGTAGCTCATGACTAGAATGCTTTATGTGATAGTTATATTGTTGAGTTTGTTCATGATGCTACTAAAAGTTATTATGAGAGAGGGAAACATGGTTATATGCATCTTAATAATATTAAGTTTCCCCTCTTTATGTTGAGAATCTTGAAGTTGCGCTTGTGTTGCCTTTCTATGCTTATTGCATTATGCTTATATGACTTGTTTATTTACAAGATTCCTTTTCATAGGAAGTGGGTTAGGCTTAAATTTGTTTTGAATTTGCTTCTTGAATCTCCTTTTCCTTCATTTTCTATTTTCATGAGAGCATCATTAAAACTACTGAGCGCATCTTAATGTCTATAAAGAAAAGCACTTCTTGGGAGATAACCCATGTTTTATTTTATTTACTGTATTTTTGAGTCTTGGAAGTTGTTTACTACTGTAGCAACCTCTCCTTATGATGTTTTTGTGCCAAGTAAAGTTTCTATGCTAAAGTTGATGCTATATTTGAGATTGCTGCGCAGAAACAACATTGGTGTCTGTTACGAATTCTTGCAGAGCTCCCTGTAAAAAAATCGAAAAAATCTGAAAATTTAGGAGCGTGATCCTCAGATATTTAGGCAACTTTCATTAGTTTTGAGTTTTTCCATTTGAGCAAGTTAAGTGCCCCTGCCAGATTCATCTTTACGGACTGTTCTGTTTTTGACAGATTCTGCCTTTTATTTCGCATTGCCGCTTTTGCTATGTTGAATGAGTTTCTTTGTTCCTTTAACTTTCAGAAGCTTTGTGCAATGTCCAGAAGTGTTAAGAATGATTGTGTCACCTCTGAATATGTGAATTTGTAATTATGCACTAACCCTCTAATGAGTTTGCTTGAAGTTTGGTGTGGAGGAAGTTTTCAAGGGTCAAGAGAAGAGGATGATATACTATGATCAAGAAGAGTGTAAGGTCTAAGCTTGGGGATGCCCCGGTGGTTCATCCCTGCATATTTTAAGAAGACTCAAGCATCTAAGCTTGGGGATGCCCAAGGCATCCCCTTCTTCATCGACAACATTATCAGGTCACTTCTAGTGAAACTATATTTTTATTCCATCACATCTTATGTTCTTTATTTGGAGCGTCGTTTTGCTTTTATTTTTGTTTTGGTTTGAATAAAGTTGGATCCCACCATTCTTATATTGGAGATATTACGCTCCGCTTTTTCATATGGAACACTTGTGTTCTTAATTGTGCTTTAATGTTCATGGCAAATGCTGAAATTGCTTCGTTAAATTGCTATTTGGTTGGAATCAGAAAATGCTGCATATGGTTTGACAACTTGGAAATTGTTTGAGCTCTCATAGATCATGTTTAAGCTATTGCATCATGTAGTTTAATCTATTAATGAAGAACTACCGTAGAGCTTGTTTAATTTGGTTTGCATGATTGGTCTCTCTAAGTCTAGATATTTTCGGGTAAAGTGTTTGAACAACAAGAAAGACAGTGTAGAACCTTATAATGCTTGCAATATGTTCTTGTGTATGTTTTGGTGTACCTGTTCATACTTGTGTTTGCTTCAAACAACCTTGCTAGCCCAAACCTTGTACTGAGAGGAAATGCTTCTCGTGCATCCAAACACCTTGAGCCAAAACCCATGCCATTTGTGTCCACCATATCTACCTACTATGTGGTATTTTTCTGCCAATCCAAAGTAAATTACTTGAGTGCTACCTTTAAAATTTTATTACTTTATCTTTGCAATATATAGCTCATGGGACAAATATCTTAAAAACTATTGTGGTGATGAATATGTAGTTATGTGTCTTAATTCTTATAAGTTGCTTGTTGAGCGGTAACCATGTTTCTGGGGACGCCATCAACTTTTTACCTTTGTTGGATATCATGTGAGATGCTATGCATGTTCGTCTTGTCCGAAGTAAGTGTGATTTCATGATCAAATGGTTTGAGTATGCATATGTTAGAGAAGAACATTGGGCCGCTAACTAAAGCCATGTATCATGGTGGAAGTTTCAGTTTGGACATACAACCTCAATCTCTTATAAGAATACTATTTGTTGTTGAATGCTTAAGCATTAAAAGAGGAGTCCATTATCTGTTGTCTATGTTGTCCCGGTATGGATGTCTAAGTTGAGAATAATCAAAAGCGAGAAATCCAATGCGAGCTTTCTCCTTAGAGATTTGTACAGGCGGCATAGAGGTACCCCTTTGTGACACTTGGTTGAAACATATGTTATGCAATGATAATCCGTGTTTTCCGAGCTGATTAGGACAAGGTGCGAGCACTATTAGTACTCTATGCATGAGACTTGCAACTTGTAGGAATTATTATGCATAGCACATATGAATTATTACTACCGTTGACAAAACTGTTTCTATGTTTTCAAAACAAAAGCTCTAGCACAAAAATAGTAATCCATGCTTCCCTCTGCGAAGGGCCATTCTTTTACTTTAAGTTGAGTCAGTTTACCCACTTCTTTCTATCTTAGAAGCAAACACTTGTGTTAATCTGTGTGCATTGATTCTTACATGTTTACTTATTGCACCTGTTATATTACTCTATGTTGACAAATATCCATGAGATATACATGTTACAAGTTGAAAGCAATTGCTGAAACTTAATCATCCTTTGTGTTGCTTCAATGCATTCTAATTTGAATTTATTGCTTATGAGTTAGCTCTTATGCAAGTCTTGTTGATGCTTGTTTGAAAGTACTATTCATGAAAAGTTTTGCTATATGATTCATTTGTTTAGTCATTATCTTTGTTAGCAATCTTTTGTCCAGATCACTCCATTCATCTCATATGCTTTACAATAATATTGATCAAGATTATGTTGGTAGCATGTCACTTCAGAAATTATTTGTGTTATCGTTTACCTACTCGAGGCGAGTAGGAACTAAGCTTGGGGATGCTTGATACGTCTCAAACGTATCTATAATTTCTTATGTTCCATGCTACTTTTATGACAATACTTGAATGTTTTATACATACTTTACATCATTATTATACATTTTCCGGCACTAACCTATTAATAAGATGCCGAAGCGCCGATTGCTTGTTTTATGCTGTTTTTGGTTTCAGAAATCCTAGTAAGGAAATATTCTCGGAATTGGACGAAATCAACGCCCAGGGTCCTATTTTTACACGAAGCTTCCAGAAGACCGAAAGGGAAACGAAGTGGGGCCACGAGGCGGCCACACACCAGATCGGCGCGGCCCAAGCCCTGGCCGCGCCGGCCTAGTGTGTGGGCCCCTCGCGTCGCCCCCTGACCTACCCTTCCGCCTACAAATAGCCTTCGTCGCGAAACCCCCTGTACCGAGAGCCACGATACGGAAAACCTTTCAGAGACGCGCCGTCGCGAATCCCATCTCGGGGGATTCAGGAGATCACATCCGGCACCCTGCCGGAGAGGGGAATCATCACCGGAGGGGCTCTACATCATCATGCCCGCTTCCGGATTGATGTGTGAGTAGTTCATCCTTGGACTATGGGTCCATAGCAGTAGCTAGATGGTTGTCTTCTCCGCATGTGCTATCATTGTTTAGATCTTGTGAGCTGCCTAACATGATCAAGATCATCTATTTGTAATGCTACATGTTGTGTTTGGCGGGATCCGATGAATATAGAATACTATGTCAAGTTGATTATCAATCTATCATATATGTGTTGTTTATGTTCTTGCATGCTCTCCGTTGCTTGTAGAGGCTCTGGCCAAGTTGATACTTGTAACTCCAAGAGGGAGTAATTATGCTCGATAGTGGGTTCATGCCTCCATTTAATGCTGGGACGATGACAGAAAGTTCTAAGGTTGTGGATGTGTTGTTGCTACTAGGGATAAAACATCGATGCTTTGTCTAAGGATATTTGTGTTGATTACATTACGCACCATACTTAATGCAATTATCTCGTTGTTTACAACTTAATACTGGAAGGGGTTCGGATGATAACCTGAAGGTGGATTATTTAGGCATAGATGCATGCTGGATAGCGGTCTATGTACTTTGTCGTAATGCCCTGATTAAATCACATAGTAATCATCATTGATATGTATTGAATCTTTATTTGTCAATTTCCCGCCTGTAATTTGTTCACCCAGCATGTTAGTTATCTTATTGGAGAGACACCTCTAGTGAACTGTGAACCCCGGTCCATTCTTTTACATCTGAATACATTCTACTGTTCTTACTGTTCTTTGCAAACAAACACCATCTTCCATTCGATATGCTTAATCCTTTGTTTTCAGCAAGCCGGTGAAATTGACAGCCTCACTGTTACGTTGGGGCAAAGTACTTTGATTGTGTTGTGCAGGTTCCACGTTAGCGCCGGTTTCACTGGTGTTGCGCCGCACTACATTCCTCCACCAACAACCTTCACGTGCTTCTTGGCTCCTACTGGTTCGATAACCTTGGTTTCTTTCTGAGGGAAAACTTGCTGCTGTGCGCATCACATCTCCCTCTTGGGGTTCCCAACGGACTTGTACATTTACGCGCATCAAGCATGGTTCCAGTTGACCCGTCTGCGAAGAGCGTCACCCGTGGGACCTACATATATGCCATCTACCAATTCTTAAAAAATAGAACCTTTTTTACATAATTCATACTAGTAAACAAATAATAGAAACATAATATAAAGTAATATGAGAGAGAGAAAAAAGAAAAAAAAAAGCTATATGCCGAGGGTGGCCGTCGGCATAGGGGAGCCATGCCCTATGCCGAGGGTAGCCCTCGGCGTCTTACCTGACGCCGTGAGCGCGCCGTCGCGTCGCGGATGGAGCAGCAGCTATGCTGGTGCCTACGCCGAGGGCCAGGTAGACGCCGACGACTGCCCTCGGCGTAGAAACCTCTACGCCGACGGCAAGTGTACGCCGACGGGCGTCTTCCGGCGCTGCCCCGGCGAGGCCGTACGCCGACGGCCCCGATAAAAAGCCCTCGGCGTAGGGTTTGGCCGTCGGCGTCTCCCGCCATTCCTGTAATGGCTGCTAACATACGTTGTTGTGCTGCCATTTATGCTGAACAATTGTGAACTGCAATGCCTGAAACGGTATCGACTTGTCTTGTCATTTTCTATGTTCTTGCTGCCATTTTTTGGTCAATATGGTCATGAATGAAGACCGGACCAAAAATACCAGTGACCGAATACTGAAAATTGAAAAATACGTAATTTGGGTAGCATTCCAGGGTGACTGAAATTTTCAATTACCTAAAGACCGGATCGAACAAACCGAAAGGACCGAACACAGTAACAAAGCTAAACAAAAAAAACATGAAAATTGATTAGCATCAATGTAATAGGGTAAGCGTGGACCTAAAGGGAGGGCCAATGATGCCGAAGGACGTGTTTGGTAGCTCGCATCTCCTCCAGACATGCCCGCTAGATGCAAAAAAAAGTGTGATAGCGAAAGTGGGTGAACTAGCAACTAGAAGGGGGGGGGGTTGAATAGAAGCTACACATTTTTTGTCGATTTTTTCTGTTGATTGAAGAAATGTAAATGTGATTGCACGAAATAAAGATGATCCTATATGCGATGCAACCAAGATTAAAGGAAACACACGAACAAAAGCAAGTGTAAAGGGAAGCGGCACGACCGGGGTAACGAGCGGAGATGAGACACAATATGTTTCCCGTAGTTCTTTCCACAAAAGAAGGTACGTCTGCGTTGAGTAGGTGTGGCCCCACAAAGGTGCCAACCATCATAAAGGCGTCACCTTGTCCCTCATAGGCACACCACAAAGGCGTACCTACCTTCACACAAGGTTGGGGAAAACTCCAGAAAGGACGTAGTCTCCCAACAACATCATAACTAGTCACAAGAAAATCTAGAACTGAGATGCTCTTCAACAATAACGACCCCCGCGAAGTAGATCTAGGTTTTCCAACTCCACTAAGGAAAAGTGGGGATCACGAAATTTATTGGGTAGAAAGAGGTAGATCTAGTCCTCCTCCTTCGATTCCCAAAGTTTGGGGGTATTTTATTAGCTAGGGAGGGAGATCCACGTGATTGAAGTTCAAGATCTATGAAGGAGAAAGAGTTTTGTTCATGTTGGCGGATATGATCTGGGGAGGAAGAATTCTCCTTCTTTTATAGCTGTACGAGGCCTTGAAGCGGTTGGAGCTGATCTGACATAAGTTGTGGCGCAATATTTTTGCCGTGTTTCACGCTCCTTTTACCCGCAGAAAAGTTAATCACAATTAACGCTTAAAAAGTATTATTCCATTATAGTTAACGAGTGAGAATTCAGTTTAACCATTAAGATCAATTATTTTCATAACATTACATCAAATTACACTTCAACCACTAACCCAATTCAATAGAGTGATGTAAATTATGCTAATAACAAGGAAAAAAAAAGCTAATCTCTTGAGCCCCTCTCCATTCAGATCCATAACTAAAAAGGTAAGAGCATCTCCACTAGTCTCCCCGAGAAGCCCCCACGATCACTTTTTTTCATCCGGACGGCGAAAAACGGCCCAGTCAGGCCCCCGGTTCCTCGTTTTGGTCCGGATTTGAGCCTATTTTCGTCCGGACTCCCCATGCCATCCTCGGTTTCCCGGGGGTCTCCCGGGGACTCCGGATGAAGCTAAACCAACCGCCCACGCCCACGTGTCTTCTCTTTCGTCCGGATTCCCCGAGCCATCCTCTTTTTCCCCGAGAAACGCCGCTTGGGGAGCACACGACTGGGAAACTACTCCTCCCCACGCCAAATCTTCCTCCAATCCGGACGAAAATTTCGCCGAATTTGGGCGTGGGGAGTGCCAACGAGTGGGGATGTTCTAATACTACCTAATAAGCATAGATCTATTGGTATTCTCTCTATTCTGAATAAGTTATCTACCACTACGGTGGTCTTTGATCTCACCCTATCATCTGTAGGCTAGAAGACGGTATCATCATCACGGCGCATCTGCGCGCCATTTTGCGCATGCCTAGGCTGACTACCACCCCGCAAATCTGAGAGAGGAACAAAAACAATTAATAAGAAGACAAAATAACAAACATATGGATCCAGATGAACACGATGAAACATGATATCAAGATAGGATGAAGAACAAACATGCAGATAAGGAGAAAAAACAAACATACGACATGACAAGGCAAGATCGCGCAAGATCTGGTGCGGCATTAAGGAGACAAAAAACAAACAAGCATCGAGCGCCGCCGCGCAAGATCCAATGCGACTTCGAGAGGCGTACATGATTCAGCGCTGCTAGCCAAGATCCGGGATATAGAGTTCGCCAACAACTGCGCAACCTGTATAGCATAATTTTTCAAAGCACATAGACAGGGTATATAGGGTTAATTTATTAAATAAAGTTGAGGTAAATAGTCATGGATGTGTCGGATAGGATGTTTCTGCACCCAAGTGCATATGCATCCTTCATTTGAAATACATTTTAAATATATTTAAAAATATCTAACAAATACAAGAAAAATGTCTCCTCTACCTGTTGACACGTTACATGCTTACAAAGTTGTTTCGGCAAAAATCGACGTGTTTTGTGCCATATATAAAATAGACAAATTTTGGTGCTAAAATAGTCTATTTCTCGAGTCTTTTTTTATTTTACACGTGCCACAAAAAATATCTATTTTATGTAAAACTTTATGTGCGTGCATAGAACATGGTGACACGTCCCAATACATGTAAAAACAAATTCCTAAATTCTTAACTTTTCAAAATATATTTTGTATATACCGGATACATATGGATCCATGATTAGTTTGGAGTTTCCACGTGATTGTGTCTTTGTTCCTCCCATTTCACGTCCCACGACCAAACTAAGTGCCAATACGGAGGCAGACCATACACCCTGAAAACCGTCCAGAACGGTATGGGTACGTCAGCTGGATCGATTTCGATAGGTACGTCTCGTCACCAGTGACGTCAACCTCAATCCTTGCATCTACAAAAAAAAAAAAAAAATCCGTCGTGCACAACCAAGAACAATTGCACAATCCATCTACAAAAAATACAGCTTAAGAGTTGCATGTCTTGTGTCTATGCGCTTGATACATCCATGGAATCGACCTTATCAGGAAATCGTCGAGGCTACGACTCTGAATAATATCGCGCCAACTGCCAACAGACAAGCATATTATAAGCGAGGAAAGAAGGTAAGCACGGTCTGTGCGCCGCATACAACCACGAGGTCAAAGTGTCAAAGTAAACTAGGCCAAGTGCAATATTGGTACAAGTACCCAAGGTTTTTTTTCTCGGCCGAAATTTCCGAGATTTCGGCGAAATCCGGTTTTACCGGTTACCACCGAGAAAAATAAATACTGAACGAAATATCCCGGTATATAAATAATTTGGTCAAATTTAAAATTTTTTATATAAATTTTGAATAAAATAGAGAGTTGGTTTGACAAATCTCGGCCGGTATTTCCGAAATACCGGAATACCGGTACCCACCAAGATTTTTTGCCTACCGAGAAAAAAAACCTTGCATGTACCCCCCCCCACCACCACCACCACGCCAAAAAAGGGCAACTATGTATACATAGTTGATGTTTTTTTTTGAAAGAAAAGTTATATTAAGCGAATGTTATGATTTTAGCCCAAAAGCAAATGTATCGGGAGCCATCAGATCTTGAAGGGTACGATGGATGACAACTTGTATCTTTTATATGTCATGTGGCAAAGTCGTCAAAATCCACCGCATATTTTTTGTTGGCAACTTTCAATTGCAGTTGTGGCGCCGCACTTGAGCCGTCAAACTAAATTGGAGTGATTTTCGAAAACAGCTGATTGCCTACAACTAAATGAAAATCACTGTACTCCCTCGGTTTTGAATTAGTTGATGTATTTTTTTTTAATTGGTGAAGTCTACATACTAGAAGGCATGTAGGTATACGGATCTGACTAAATATGTGTCAACTAATTTAGAAAGGGAAAATATCTTTATTAATTGCCACATGACCATGGAAATTTAGAATGAATGGAATGCTTCGTTAGATAGGTATTGAATTTGACTAACTAGTCGTGTAACTTAAAGTGGATTTCGATTAACCTTTCTGAGTAGTGAGAGCCCCCTCAGGATGGCGCCGACGCGTGTGTTCGGTGGTTATCCTGGCGAGGCCAAAATGACAAGCCACTGATGTGTACCGATGTGCTACGTCGACCGAGCGCTCGCGCGTGCTCGCTAAGCTCGTCTTAAACGTGGACGCGTCAACTGCTCTCCATCGTCTAATCGCCATGCACCAGGGTCAAAGCCGCCGTTCTGATTTCTCTACTCTCGAGCAAATTGTAAAGTGAAGCTAGTTTGGCTCTACCGTGAGCGAACGAGCAGTATCTATCATAGTGGAGTTCCATCTGGTTGCTGCCAAAAAAATGGAACCAACGGTAGCTGCAATTTATGCACGTGTTTAAAGGTACTTTCTCATTTCTAATTTAGGATATGGTTTTTAGTTGACGTTAATTTTTTTTAACTTTGAGCAACTATATACGAACAGATATCGGCATCTACAATTTTAAATGCACATAGTATGAAAATATATTTCATGATGGTTCTAAAAATATTAATTTGAGGTTGTAAATATTGAGAACTTTTTCTATATAGTTGGTCAAACTTTGAGAAGTTTAACTTTATCTAAATATTTTTTTGTCGATATGGGAGCATTGCTCTGGCCTCTACATCACTAGATGCACACAGCCATGTTTTTATTGAAACGAAGGTTTAAACAAATATCCTTATTACAACCCAGAGACATCTAAAACTATAACACTAACCAGCCAACCAAAGATGAAAAGAAAACAAAATCTATCCATCTTCAAACTTCGATTCTCTTAATGTGGCGCCATCCAGTAGTATGGAAATAGCAGTCCCGTGCGACCGCCAATAGTCGGTTGCATCCAATATCCATAATATCCCGCTGATCCTCCGGGAGAAGATATGCCCACAGATGTATCCAATGCGCCGCACGAAGAATAACCTGCAAAAAATTAGTTCCCTTCTTTTTTATTAAACACAATATCATTTCTACTAGTCCATATCGACCAACAAAGTGCAGAAATTCCAATACGAATATGTTCTTTATCTCGCTTATTCACCCCATTTAACAAATTACCAAACATTTTAGTAATATTTGTTGGAGGAGGAATGTTATAAGCAAAAATATCATTCTCCAAATCAGTTTTGCAAATGGACAAGAGAGAAAAAGATGATCAACCATCTCATTGTTATCACACAACAACATTTTTGACAACATGTCCATTTTCTCTTAATCAGATTATCCTTAGTAAGTAAAACCTTATTACTAAGAAACCACATAAAAATCTTTATCTTAAGGGGTATTTTAATCTTCCAAAGATATTTTTCTCAGAAATCTAGTATGTCCATTCATAAGATCAAGATACATAGATTTAACTGAAAATAAACTTAAGTCTGTTAGTTTCCAAACAAACTTATCATTGTCATCTGTCAATTGTACAGACATTAGGCATTCACACAAGTTTAACCACAAATTCCACTTATGTTTATTAAGGTATCTCCTAAAACCAATATTAATAGGAGATTGACCCAAAACCGTAGATACCAACACATTCTTTCGTTGGACAATATTGTAAAGAGACGGATATTGTTGAGCTAATGACACCTCACCAAGCCAAACATCTTCCCAAAACCTAACCATCGACCCATTTTCTATTTTAAAATTACCCCCGTTGAAGAATTCATTTTTCACTCGCATTAACCCCTTCCAAAAAGGAGAATGAGTTGGTTTTTCTTCCACTTGAGAAGAAAGTCTTATTCTTAATATATTTGTTATGTAACAATTGTTGCCAAACTCCATATTCAGTTAATAACTTGAGAAGTCATTTGGTTAACAAACATTTATTTTTCAATTCAATGACTTCAGCACCGAGACCCCCTTGATCCTTTGGTGTACAAATGATATTCCAACGAGATAATCTATATTTCTTTTTGTGTTCATCAGATTGCCAAAAAAATTGAGATCTATAAAAATCAAGTCTCTTCCTCACTTCTTTAGGAATCTCTAGGAAAGATAACATAAACATAGGTAGGCTAGTGAGAATGGAATTGATAAGGATAAGTCTATCACCATAAGATAGCATTTTACCCCGCCAACATCCTAATTTTGCAGCAAATCGATTTTTCACTGGGTTCCATTCAGAATTACAGAGCATTCTGTGGTGAATCAGAATACCTAGGTACTTGAGTGGCAGAGATCTGGAAGCAGACCCAAAAAATTCTTTATATTGATGTTCCATATCCGATGCTTTGCCAAAACAAAATAATTCACTCTTATGAAAATTTATTTTCAAACCCGATAACTGCTCAAATATGCACAGAATGAGCTTCATATTAGCCGCTTTTTCTAAGCCACGCTCCATAAATATGATAGTATCATCTGCATACTGCAACACCGACACACCCCCTCCACCAAATGAGGAATTAAAATACCCACATGACTAGCTTCTTTTGCTCGTGCAATTAAAATAGCTAACATATCAACTACAATATTGAACAAAATAGGAGATAGCGGATCCCCTTGTCTTAGATCCTTCCTAGTTTGGAAATTATGACCGATATCATCATTAACTTTTATACCGACACTACCCCCTGTACAAACTGTTTAACACACCAAATGGGATCAAATCCCTTCATCCGCAAGACTTGTTGAAGGAAAGGCCATTTCATCTTATCATATGCCTTCTCGAAATTAATTTTAAAGAGAAACCCATCCATCTTTTGACGGTGTAATTCATTGATTGTCTCATGCAAAACAACAACTCCTTCCAAAATGTGTCTCCCGGGCATAAAAGTCGTCTGAGTAGGTTTAACCACAGTGTGCGCCACAACCAACACACGGTTGGTAGCCACTTTGGTAAAAAATTTAAAACTGACATTAACCATATAGGTCTATACTGCTGAATTTGTATTGCGTTCTCTTTTTTGGTAACAATGTTATAATCCCAAAGTTTAATTTGAACAAAGGAAGCCCCCTGGCCTGAAAGTGGCCGAACATGGCCATGAGATCCTCTTTCATGACATCCCAAAATCTATGATAAAATTCAGCAGGAAAACCATCCGGCCCTGGTGATTTGTTATGTTCCATTTAGGTAATGGCTTGAAAAACTTTTCCTCAATAAAATTTGCTGTTAGGAGAACACTCTCCTCCTCAGACAGCTGTGTGATGTCATCAATACGGTTTTCTATCATTTGAACATAGTTAACCTCTGGTGGTCCAAAAAGTTTCTTATAGTATTCGGTAATGTACACTTTTAAGTTATCATCCCCGACAATTGTACCTTCTTCTTGCTCTAGTTGGAAAATTTTCTTCTTTCTATGTTTTATATTTGCAATCAAATGTAAGTACTTTGTATTAGTGCCTCCCTCTTGAATGTATTTTATTTAGCACTTTGTGCCAATTTAATCTCCTCATCTCGATGAATTTTATTCAATTTCTCATTTGCTTGTTTTAACTCAGACCTCTCCCTCTCATTTAGGGGAAAAGTCTCTACTTAAATATCTAGGAAATCTATTACATTTAACAGACGTTCCTTCTATTTTTGTATTTTCCACTTAATTTTTTTGCCCATCCCCGCAAGTATCTTCGCAAATGTCTAATTTTATTTTGCCAAGTTTGCATCGGCGTTTTGCCAATAGGACCAGCCGTCCATTCAGTTGCAACCAACTCATCAAAACCATCTTTCTCAAACCAAGACAACTTGAATGAGAAACGCGCCGTATTCCCCGTATGGGCATAAAGAATCAATAAAGCTCTCACCAAAACCAGTGGGAATTTTTGTTCCCACTCCACACTTACTAACACACGATCTAGCTTCTCATAAGTTGGAATAGCTCGCCTATTAGCCCAAGTAAACTGGCGATCAGATAAGACGATTTCCCGCCGATTAAGACTCTCAATAATTGCATTAAACATAAAGGGCCATCTAGGATTGAAAGCATCATTGCTTTTTTCCTCCGGGCTGTGTAATATATTAAAATCCCCAGCCAAAAGTATCGGTAGTGACTCAATATCAAATATCCGAACTAATTCAGACAAAAACTAGGGTCTACGTGTGTCCTGAGCCGCACCATACACCGAGACTAAAATCCATTCGAAACCATCCTGTTTAGAGCGTACATGGATTTTAACACAGAAGTCTCCATGCTCCACTCTTTTAATTTGAATGGTAGAAACATTAATTCCGACAAGAATTCCCCCCTGATCTTCCAACCGGACGTAAGCAAAACCAAGCAAAATCAACGCCTCCCGACAGCCGAGAAATCAAAGAGTTAGAAAAATTCGATCTACCCGTTTCCAACAACGCAATGAAGTCCAAATTATGTTTCCGAATAGCCTCTTTTATAAATAGATGCTTCCCGGGATCTCTAAAACCCTCGCTATTTCAAGACATTCCTCTCAACCCTTCCATTTACGAATATGATTTTTTTTAAATTTAGTTCTAGTACTCCTCCGAAGAGGTACCTTATCAAGAGATTTCTTTTTGTTTTTTTTCTAGTAGCTTTCACCTCAACCGGTAAATCAATGGCTACATCATCATCAAACATATTTTCTTCATCGTTTACATCTTCACACAAGTTTGATGCCCTATTTACCACTAAATAATTATGGACAATCTCAGAGTTTTCCTTAGGTTTTAATTGTGAATTAGTGATCAGGGATCTCTGGAATTCATTATCTAAGATTAATTTTGCTGATTCATTTTCCTCCTCAGGTGAAGTACCCATAGATACTACCATATTCTTAGCTCTTGCAATAATCAGCACATGTAAAAGATAACAAAGATTCTTTGTTTGTAGTCGACGTACCAGGCGCATGCTGATCCGACCTACGCTGCATAGAGCTCATTGCCCGCTTCAGCTGAGTATCATCTGCATTCAGTTGAGCTCCGATCCTAGCACTTGATCGAATCCCCCATCCGCTTGTCTCCTTAATACCTCCAAACGCTATCACCTCATCACGAGAGAATTGTTTTTTCTCTTGAACACGAGGGTCTGAAATAATGTCAACATGAGGCACCTATAAGAGTTATGTAGCTAGCGTTAGGATAGAGGGAGCAGCAAGGGAAAAAAACTTGATAACCCGTGGCAAGTCAAGTGCATTCAACTAGCTTTAGGATAGAGGGAGTAGCAACCTGCAATAGTTATGTAGCTAGCTACAATTTGTCACATGCTTAGATAATTGTTCCAGGGTTTAATTTTATTACAGTGACCACATTATAAATTTCATACTACGTAGATTTGACGGACATTGCCATTTTTTTGTAACCTTGGTCAAATTTTTAGACGTCTGATCAAGGGAGACCTAAAATATCGATTATTATGAAACGGAGGGTGTAACAACCATCGAGGTGGTCCGGGCACCACGCCTCCGTAGGTTACGGTTCCATCTGGTGCAAGTGGCCGGCCGTGACTGAGATGATCTTGTGTGTAGTTTATCAGATTTTTCTAGTCTACTATCTCTACTATTAAGAGCAAACTGGTGAATGCCTGGTATCACATTTTCAGGATGGACAATAATACCCCCACGTCCTCAATTCATATTTCCTCCCTCAAACCACCCGGTCCGCACTCCTCAAAAATAGCTAACCATCTTATCTTATCTTATCTTATCTCGCACCGCCTCTGCAGCTCCACTTCTACGCGCAGTCCTGCCCTCGAGCCGAGACCATCGTCCGGCAAGTCGTCCAGCACCGCGCCACGCAAGACCGCTCCGTCCTCCCCGCCCTCATCCGCCTGCAGTTCCATGACTGCTTCGTCAGGGTACGTACCATATGTTGTCCGAGATCGATCGCGTTTGCCCGATAGCCGTGCAAACATGTCGAAGAAAAACCTCCTGTGATGTCAAACAACGTGGTATCGTTCGTACCAGGGCTGCGATGGCTCGGTACTCATCGACAGCGCCGGCGGCAATGTGGCCGAGAAGGAGGCCGATCCCAACCTGACGCTGAGGATGCTCGACGTGATCGACGACGTCAAGGCTGCCCTCGAGACGGCATGCCCCGGCGTTGTATCGTGCGCCGACATTATCGGATTGGCCGCGAGGGATGCTGCGGCCATGGCGGGGAGGGTGCGGTACCAGCTGCCCACCGGGAGGCGCGACGGGACCGTCTCCCGCCGCGGCCGAGGTTCATCTGCCCAGCCCGTCCGTGTCGTTCGCCGACGCTCCGTCGGCCTTCGGCAACATCGGCCTCGACGTGGTTGATCTCACCACCTTGCTGGGTAGGTGCACTCCTTTACTGAACATTTCACGAAGTCCATAGTTTAAAATTAACAATTTGACATTCTAAAGAGCGGTAAATTTAAACAGGTTCACACACCATGGGGTTCTGCCACTGCATGTTCGTCATGAACAGGCTCTACGACTTCAAGAAAACCGGCACGCCGGACCAGACCATGAACGCCGGCCTGCGGGCCTCGCTCCAGGGCAGCTGCCCGCCTCACACGATGACGCCGCAGAACGAGTCTGGCGACGCCATCGTCCCCATGAACCTCCTGGCGCCGCACGGGCCCTTCAGGCTCGACAACTCCTTCTACCGAAGCGGGCTCAGCGGCCATGAGCAGGCGCGGGTGAGCAGGGCGGGCGGCGTTGGCGACGCGGGCGAGCAGGCCAGGCGGCGGATGGTGATCTCCGGCAGGGGCAGTCGCGGGCGGCGGCCATGGGCGCGGCAAACTCCGGCGGGCTCTGCGGCCATGAGCAGGCGCGGGTGAACAGGGCGGGCGGCGTTGGCAACGCGGGCAAGCAGGCCGGGCGGCTGTTGGTGAGCTCCGGGAGTGGCAATCGCGGGTGCGGGCATGGGCGCGGCGAACTCCAGCGGGTGCGGCGGCCATGAGCAGGCGCGGGCGGCGGCCATGGATTTGCTCGGCCACGCCTCTGCCGTCGTGTAAGCAACAACTAGATCTATCTCAAATTCAAATCATAGGAAGAGATTTTGGTTGTGGCTCGATCCTCCCAACCACCCCCGAGCCAGTCTTACACGGCAAGCCGTTCATATATCCAATTACAAGCCAAAACGAAAAGGAAAACCAGACACTTCCTAAATACTGCCCTTGTCCTCACGTAATCCAGCTGCCAGTTGTGAGCCAGGCTGGTGCCTTCTTCTCCCTCCTGGGCCTGCTTCTCCTTGGGCCTGGTTCCTCTCTTGGGCTTCTCCCCTCTGGGTCCAGGTCGTTGACAATCCCCTCCTCTTGAAATCCTGCTTGCCCCCAAGCAGGAGCATAAGGGAAGGCTTGCTTCAGCCGCTCCAGATCCTCCCAGGTGGCTTGCGCTTCATCAGTTCCACTCCATTGGACCAGCACTTGAGTCACGGTGCGATGACCACGCTGGCGCACCCTTTGATGCAGGACTTGAATTGGAACCTGGAACAAAGCGTCAGCGGCAGGTAAAGTCTGTGTTACTTGTGTACCTGGGCCAACACACGGTTTGAGCTGAGACACATGGAATACTGGGTGAACACGGCTGGACTCTGGTAGCTGTAACTTGTAAGCCACCTGCCCAATACGCTCCAACACTTCATAGGGGCCGAAGAACTTGAAGGACAACTTATGATTTGCCCGCCGAACTACCGATGACTGAATGTACGGCTGGAGTCGAAGGAAAACCTGGTCACCCACTGAGAAGCTGCGCTCCCGTCGATTCTTGTCAGCCTGATGTTTCATGCGCTGCTGCATTCGCAAGAGATGTTGGCGGACAGATGCAAGAATCAGGTATCGTTTCTTGAGCCACTCTTGGACGTCAGGAGGAGCAATGTGATCCGTAGCAGTAATGCCGAAGTACCTTGGCTGCCTGCCATAGAGAACCTCGAAGGGAGACTTACCAAGTGAAGAATGCCAGTTGGTGTTATACCAGAATTCACACAGACTAATCCACTTGGCCCACTGGTGAGGATGAGCACTAATGAAGCATCGCAAATAGCACTCAATGGACTGATTTACTCGTTCTGTCTGACCGTCCGTCTCTGGATGATTCGCTGTACTCATCTTCAGTTGTGTTCCAGTAGCACGGAAAACTGCCTGCCAGAAGTGGCTGGTGAAGACAGGATCTCTGTCAGACACAAGAGACAATGGCATGCTGTGGAGACGGTATATGTTGTCGACAAACAAATCTGCAACCTTGCTGGCAGTGTAAGGATGTTTAAGAGGAATAAAATGTGCATATTTGGAGAATTTGTCGACGACAACCAGCAAACAGTTGTAAGTGCGTGAAGGAGGCAACACGTCGATGAAATCCATGGTGGCAACCTCCCATGGCTCCGAGGGAACTGGCAAGGGTTGTAGCAATCCAGCCGGTGGCAGACGCTCCGGTTTAGCTTGTTGGCAGATATGACAGGCTCTCACATACTCACGAATCTTCATCTTCATACCAGGCCAACTGAACAGCGAAGATATCCGGCGGTAAGTCACAGGGAATCCTGAATGCCCTCCTTGTGGGCTGTCATGGAAGGCAGAGATGAGTCGCTGTTGTAGAGCAGCATCAGCCCCCACATAAATTTGACCCTTGTGGCGCAAGATGCCCTGATCAATCGTGTAGGTGTCAACAGACTTGGGATCTAGTGCCAATTTCTGGAGTAAGTGTTGCGCGTGGTCGTTAGTAGCATAGCTGTCTGCAACTGAAGAGAGCCAAGCTGGCTTCAGAGTAGAAATCGCGAAGAGTTGCGAGCTGTCCGGGGGTTTCCTCGATAGAGCATCAGCAGCGCCATTGTGTATGCCCTTCTTATACTGTATTGTGTACTGTAAACCCATTAGCTTGGTGAGCGCTTTTTTCTGCCAATCGGTGTGCAACCTCTGATCTGTGAGATGGGTGAGACTTTTGTGGTCAGTGCGAATCACGAACTCTCC
Source organism: Lolium rigidum (assembly GCF_022539505.1). Taxonomy (NCBI): domain Eukaryota; kingdom Viridiplantae; phylum Streptophyta; class Magnoliopsida; order Poales; family Poaceae; genus Lolium; species Lolium rigidum. The sequence continues at coordinate 296,622,405 of NC_061513.1, forward strand.
CATCTGTAAATATGGCCGCCACTGCTGAACGACCAATAAGATGGCCAAGTATTCCTTCTCGTAGACAGAAAGGCTCCTGTTACGTGGTCCCAAAGCCCTGCTAACATAAGCCAACGGATGCCCCTTTTGTGACAGTACAGCTCCAATGCCCACGTCGCATGCATCTGTGTCGATGACGAACTGCTGAGTAAAATCTAGTAAGGCCAGTACTGGCGCTGACACAAGTGCATCCTTCAAAACTTGGAAGGCAGTATCCGTGATCTCTATCCAGACGAAGATGACCCCTTTTTTGAGCAAAGCTGTAAGTGGTTGGCTGATGATAGCATAGTTCTTGATGAACTTCCTATAGTAGCCGGTCAAGCCCAGGAACCCCCGAAGTTCCTTCTGATTCGCTGGCTGAACCCAGTTCTTGATCGACTCGATCTTGGAGCCATCAGTTTCTACGCCAGCTGCGGATATAACATGTCCCAGATAGGCCACTTGCTCTTGAGCAAACACGCACTTACTGGGCTTCACCTGCCACTGATCCTTCTGGAGAATGGACAACACAGTCGAGAGGTGTTGCAAATGCTCCGAATAGGTCGCGCTGTAAATCAGTATGTCATCGAAGAAAACAACAGCAAATTTCCTCAGTACTGGAGCCAGGGTGGCATTCATCGCATGTTGGAAGGTCGCGGGAGCTCCTGTTAATCCAAAGGCCATCACCTTGAACTCGTATTGCCCATTGTGTGTTTGGAATGCTGTCTTATGGTCCTCTCCTGGAGCTAGGCGAATTTGATGATAACCAGCCTTCAAGTCCAGCTTAGAGAACCATTTTGATCCCGCGAGTTCATCGAGAAGTTCGTCGATGACGGGTAATGGATACTTGCCCTTGATGGTTAGAGCATTCAGTTGCCTGTAATCGACCACGAGCCTCCAGGTATTATCTTCCTTCTTTACCAGCAGTACAGGAGAGCCAAAGGCACTATTGCTATGGGTAATAACGCCTTGAGCCAAGAGTTCTCTGATTTGTTTCTCAATTTCATCCTTTAGTTCTAGAGCTACACGGTAGGGTCTAACTGACACTGGCCTTGCTCCCGGAATCAAGGGTATATGGTGATCATATCTCCTCCGTGGTGGCAATCCTGTTGGAGTTTCAAAGACTGAAGGAAATTTGTCCAGGATCTCTTGTACCTCAGCAGGCACGGTTTAATTTTCCTTTACAGCTTCGTGCAACAGATGAATCTCAACTAGTGCGTGGGTGCAATTATCAGGTCCATCGCCATGAAGCACCACCTGTCTTCCTTCATGCTGAATGGCAATCCAGCCCTGTTTCCAGTGAGTTAGCATGGGACTGTACTTGCCCAGCCAATCAAGACCGATGATACCGTCTGTTATCACCAGAATTTGACCAAGCCAGAGGTGGGCCGCGATCAAGATGGGTTTGAAGATATGTCATCAAGAAATAGGTGAATCGGCCTTTATGCGCAGAGTTTGGGCTAGTTAGCCCGTGTATCTTAATATAGTAAGCTACGTAGAAGTTAGAGTTTATCTCGTGCACGGTTTGGTGCACGCCCACATTAGAAAGTCCCCTGGACTATAAATATGTATCTAGGGTTTATGGAATAAACAACAACCAACGTTCAACACAAACCAATCTCGGCGCATCGCCAACCCCTTCGTCTCGAGGGTTTCTCCGGTAAGCACCATGCTGCCTAGATCGCATCTTGCGATCTAGGCAGCACGAGCCTGCCTACGTTGTTCATGCGTTGCTCGTGCTGAAGCCTTTTTGATGGCGAGTGATGCGCGTAAATGTACACGTCCGTTGGGAACCCCAAGAGGAAGGTATGATGCGCACAGTGGCAAGTTTTCCCTCAGAAAGAAACCAAGATTTAATCGAACCAGGAGGAGCCAAGAAGCACGTTGAAGGTTGATGGTCGCGAAATGTGATGCGGCGCAACACCAGGGATTCCGGCGCCAACGCGGAACCTGCACAACACAACCAAAGTACTTTGCCCCAACGAAACAGTGAGGTTGTCAATCTCACCGGCTTGCTGTAACAAAGGATTAAGCGTATCGAGTGGAAGATGTTTGCAAAGAAAACAGTAAACACAATTGCAGTAGAATTTATGCTATGTAAAGAATAGGACCGGGGTCCACAGTTCACTAGAGGTGTCTCTCCCATAAGATAAAGCATGTTGGGTGAACAAATTACAGTCGGGCAATTGACAAATAGAGAAAGGCATAACAATGCGTATACATGATATGATAAATATAGTGAGATTTAATTGGGCATTACGACAAAGTACATAGACCGCCATCCAACTGCATCTATGCCTAAAAAGTCCACCTTCAGGTTATCATCCGAACCCCCTCCAGTATTAAGTTGCAAAGCAACGGACAATTGCATTAAGTATGGTGCGTAATGTAATCAACAACTACATCCTTAGACATAGCATCAATGTTTTATCCCTAGTGGCAACAAGCACATCACAACCTTAGAACCTATCTGTCACGATCCCGGATTCAATGAAGGCATGAACCCACTATCGAGCATAAATACCCCCTCTTGGAGTTAAGAGCAAAAACTTGGCCAGAGCCTCTACTAATAACGGAGAGCATGCAAGATCATAAACAACACATAAACAATAGATTGATAATCACCATAATCATAGTACTCTCTATCCATCGGATCCCGACAAACACAACATATAGTATTACAGATAGATGATCTTGATCATGTTAGGCAGCTCATAAGATCCAACAATGAAGCACAACAAGGAGAAGACGACCATCTAGCTACTGCTATGGACCCATGGTCCAGGGGTGGACTACTCACTCATCACTCCGGAGGCGACCATGGCGGTGTAGAGTCCTCCGGGAGATGAATCCCCTCTCCGGCAGGGTGCCGGAGGCGATCTCCAGAATCCCCCGAGATGGGATTCGCGGCGGCGGCGTCTCAGTAAGGTTTTCCGTATCGTGGCTCTCGGTACTGGGGGGTTTCGCGACGGAGGCTTTAAGTAGGCGGAGGGTCAACGCGGGGGCCACACGAGGGGCCCGGGGGTAGGTCGGCGCGGCCGGGGCCCGGGCCGCGCCGGCCACCCTTCTGGCCGCCTCGTGGCCCCACTTCGTTAGGTCTTCGGTCTTCCGGAAGCTTCGTGCAAAAATAGGACCCCGGGCGAAAGTTTCGTCCAATTCCGAGAATATTTCTTTACTAGGATTTCTGAAACCAAAAACAGCAGAAACGACAAGCGGCTCTTCGGCATCTTGTTAATAGGTTAGTTCCAGAAAATGCATAAATATGACATATAATGTGCATAAAACATGTAAGTATCATCAATAAAGTAGCATGGAACATAAGAAATTATCGATACGTTGGACACGTATCAGCATCCCCAAGCTTAGTTCTGCTCGTCCCGAGCAGGTAAAACGATAACAAAGATAATTTCTGAAGTGACATGCCATCATAATCTTGATCATACTATTTGTAAACATATGTAATGAATGCAGCGATCAAAGCAAAGGTAATGACATGAGTAAACAACTGAATCATAAAGCAAAGACTTTTCATGAATAGTACTTCAAGACAAGCATCAATAAGTCTTGCATAAGAGTTAACTCATAAAGCAATAAATCAAAGTAAAGGTGTTGAAGCAACACATAGGAAGATTAAGTTTCAGCAGTTGCTTTCAACTTATAACATGTATATCTCATGGATATTGTCAACATAAAGTAATATAACAAGTGCAATATGCAAGTATGTAGGAATCAATGCACAGTTCACACAAGTGTTTGCTTCTTAGGTGGAAGGAGATAGGTAAACCGACTCAACAATAAAAGTAAAAGAAAGGTCCTTCAAGAGGAAAGCATCGATTGTCTGTATTTGTGCTAGAGCTTTTATTTTGAAAACATGAAACAATTTTGTCAACGGTAGTAATAAAGCATATGAGTTATGAAAATTATATCTTACAAGTTGCAAGCCTCATGCATAGTATACTAATAGTGCCCGCACCTCGTCCTACTTAACTTGGACTACCGGATCTTCGCATGCCATGCTTCAACCAAGTGTCACAAAGGGGTACCTCCATGCCGCCTGTACAAAGGTCTAAGGAGAATGCTCGCATTTCGGATTTCTCGCTTTTGATTATTCTCAACTTAGACATCCATACCGGGACAACATGGACAACAGATAATGGACTCCTCTTAAATGCATAAGCATGTAGCAATGATTATTGTTCTCATATGAGATTGAGGATATATGTCCAAAACTGAAACTTCAACCATGGTTCATGGCTTTAGTTAGCGGCCCAATGTTCTTCTCTAACAATTTTGCATGCTCCAACCACTAAAATGATAGACCTTCAGACAAGACGGACATGCATAGCAACTCACATGATATTCAACAATAGTTGATGGCGTTCCCCGAAGCATGGTTATCGCACAACAAGCAACTTAATAAAATATAAAGTGCATAAGTACATATTCAATACTACGATAGTTTTTAAGGCTATTTTGTCCCATGAGCTATATATTGCAAAGGTGAATGATGGAATTTTAAAGGTAGCACTCAAGCAATTTACTTTGGAATGGCGGAGAAATACCATGTAGTAGGTAGGTATGGTGGACACAAATGGCATAGTAGTTGGCTCAAGGATTTTGGATGCATGAGAAGTATTCCCTCTCGATACAAGGTTTAGGCTAGCAAGGTTATTTGAAGCAAACTCAAGGATGAACAAGTGCAGCAAAACTCACATAAAAGACACATTGTAAACATTATAAGACTCTACACTGTCTTCCTTGTTGTTCAAAACTCAATACTAGATATTATCTAGACCTTAGAGAAACCAAATATGCAAATCAAATTTTAGCAAGCTCTATGTATTTCTTCATTAATGGGTGCAAAGCATATGATGCAAGAGCTTAAACATGAGCACAACAATTTCCAAGTATCACATTATCCAAGACATTTTAGAATTACTACATGTAGCATTTTCCAATTCCAACCATATAACAATTTAACGAAGAAGAAACTTCGCCTTGAACATTATGAGTAAAGCCTAAGGACACATGTGTCCATATGCAACAGCGGAGCGTGTCTCTCTCCCACAAAGTGAATGCTAGGATCCATCTTATTCAAACAAAAACAAAAACGAAAACAAACCGACGCTCCAAGTAAAGAACACAAGATGTGATTGAATAAAAATATAGTTTCCGGGGAGGAACCTGATGATGTTGTCGATGAAGAAGGGGATGCCTTGGGCATCCCCAAGCTTACACTACTAGGAAAAGGCCTAGCCGTAAGACTGCCAGCAGTGGCGCACCATGGCTGCCGTGCGCCACTACTACTTAGCAGTGGCGCACCACGAAACGGTGGGCCACTGTTACAAAAGTAGTAGTGGCGCACCCTGATCTAGGTGCGCCATAACTAAGTGCTGACAGGAGGCCAGCTCCTCCCCCAACCTAGTAGTGGCGCACGTCTTCGTGGTGCGCCACTGCTTAGTTTCTTACCTATGGCGCACGTTGTGGTGGTGCGCCACCGCTAGGAGGTGTCCGAGCCCCTTTAGAGGTGATAGGTTTAGCAATGGCGCACTGCAGTGGTGCGCCACTGCTAAATAGCTTACCTATGGCGCATGGTTTGGTGGTGCGCCACTGCTAGGAGGTGGCCAGAGAGCCCCTTTAGAGATGAGAGGCTTAGCAGTGGCGCATTGCGTTGGTGCGCCACTGCTACATAGCTTACCTATGGCGCATGGCATGAGGTGCGCCACAGCTAGGAGGTGGCCAGGACCCCTTTAGTGATAAGAGGCTTAGTAGTGGCGCACTGTCGGCAGTGCGCCATTGCTATGTCACCCTAGCGAGTGGCGCACGGCTAGGTGGTGCGCCACCGCTAACCCGGGACCATTTCCTCGCTTTTCACCCACCACTCACATGTGCCACCCACTTTCCCCAAACACTCTTCCACCACCACCTCCCACCAAATCTGGATCCGGTCGTGTTGCCCCTCCTTCCCACCTCATTTTTACCTCTTCATTCACCAAAATTAAGTTGGTAAACTTAATTTTCTTCATAGGTAAGTAATGGTGAAGCTCTCTTAGCTCAATACCCTACTCAATCTCAACTTTTTACCTCATCCAACACTCTAGGTCTCGCCGTATCGGTAACTTTGTTGGTTTTATGCTTTGTGTGTGACCGGTTCCGATCGTCTTGCACACACACGTGTGTGTGCACATATGTTATGTGAAGCTCATGTGTTGTGCGCATGCGCGAAAAGCGTCTCACGTGCATGTGTGTTGTATGCGAAGCCTCCACACATGTGTTGTATATGCAAAGCCTCCACACATGTGTTGCATGCATGTTTTTGTTTGCAGGGATTTGAAATGCGATGGAGTTGCCAATATTTTGCCGAAATGTTGATTTATTTCCGTTTCGGCGAATAGTGGGCATACTACGCATATACATATGTCCTATTTTTAGGGAAGGTCATGCCAAAATTTTCTTTTGGTATGCTAAGATATCCATTTTCTCTATACCCGCAGGCGACCATGGTCCGCATGATGAGCGAAGGCGTTGTGGCTAGGTTTTTGAAAGCTGCGACGGCCGAGATGATTAGAAATAACCAAAAGGAGATAAGATGTCCGTGTCGAAGATGCAAGCGGACGAGCCTTATGGACCCTAAAGCCGATATGGTACGGGACCACCTTCTCGTGCGTGGTTTCATGGATGGCTATCGGTGGGAAGGCGACGAAGATGATTATGAATTTGTCCATGGGATTTCAACAAGAAATAAGGAAGGTGGTGAGCACCATGTAGAAGTTCCCGGACATGATCGGGATGTAGAAGATCCCGGCCATGATCATGATCACAATGTAGGAGATCATGGACCCGATGATATGGAAGATCAAGATGGAGGACCCGATGATGAAGATCATGAAGATGAAGACGATGGACCATCGTCGATGGACTGGGTGCAGGACCCTTATCTTCAAGAGCTGCTTCTCAAGCAGACGAGTAACGCAAGGGATGCCGCCCGAGAGAAAGCCAAGATGGATCAACTGGAGGTAGACGCGGTTACTCCATTGTATGAAGGATGCAGGCCGGAGGATACCCGCCCGAAAGTAACGCTCATGGCTCTGCGAGATGAAGGTAAAGCACAAAATGACCGACACATCCTTCAACGACAACATGTCATTCCGGCACGAACGTCTTCCCAAAGGTAACACGTGTCCGACTAGTATCGAGGAGGCCAAGAAAATCGTGTGTCCTCCGGATTTACCGCATGTGAAATATCATGTGTGCTTGAACGATTGCATCATTTATCGGAACGAGCACGCGGAGTGTACCATATGTCCGGAGTGCGGCGTCAGTCGGTACAAGAAGGGGAAGAAAGCTCCTCGGAAGGTGGTGTGGTACTTTCCGATCACTCCTCGTCCGCAGCGGTATTTCGCGGATCCTAAGCAAGCAAAGCTAATGCGCCGGCACGCGGAGATGAGGAAGGGAGAAGATGACGTTGATGATCCGAAGAAAAAGAAAAAGGACAGGATGTTGAGACACCCTTCGGATGCTAGCCGATGGAATGCGTTGAACCTTGAGTACCCGGAATTTGGGGACGATCCTAGGAACATAAGGCTGGGCGCGAGCACCGATGGAGTCAATCCGTTTGGCAGCCGAGCAGCACGCATAGCACATGGCCCGTGTTTGTGTGGATGTACAACCTCCCCCCCTGGTTGTGCATGAAGAGGAAGTACATTCAAATGAGTATGCTAATTGAAGGGCCGAAACAACCAGGGAACGACATCAATGCGTATATGGGGCTTCGAAAGAGGAGCTAGCCACGCTATGGGACGCGCCTGCCAATACGTGGGACGCCGCCGCGGAAGAATATTTCCCTATGAGAGCCGCGCTGCTCACGACGGTGCACGACTTTCTCGGTTACGGATATGTCGCGGGCAGGTGGTCCACGGATTCAATGCATGCGTCAGGTGCATGGATGACACAACGTACCGCCAGCTAGATAGAGATCCGGGGTCCTCGAAAACGGTGTTCATGGGACATCGAAGGTGGCTTCGCGACGAAGACCCATGGAGGAAACGCAAGGATCTGTTCGATGGTCAAGACGAACCCCGAAGACGGCCACGTACGAGAAGCGGCGAGCAAATAGACGAGCTATTGAAAAATTGGAAAGAGTGCCCACCGCCGGGGAAGAAGCGAAAGGCGCCGGAGCCGCTGCTCAAGGTATGGAAGACGAGGTCTGTTTTCTGGGACTTGCCGTACTGGAAGATCTTACGTGTGCCTCACAGCCTTGATGTCATGCACATCACGAAGAACGTGTGCGAGAGTCTCGCTTGGTACCCTCCTCAACATGCCGGAGAGGACCAAAGATGGGCCGAAAGCAAGGTACGACTTGCTATCAATTGGGATCGGGGAGGAGCTTCACGCGGGACGCCCTAATGATGATGATGATGATGATGATAATGACGATGATGAGGCGGAGGACACGCAAAGTCGTCGCAAGGGCAAAAAGGCCAAGAAGATCGAATATTACTGCCCCCGCCCTGCTTCACTCTAAGTCGAAGGAGATCGAGCGAGTTTTTCGATCTGTCTCCTAGGAGTAAAACTTCCCTACGGGTACGCGGGGAAGATAAGCAGGTACCTAGACAAAGCGAAGCAGAGGTTCAGCGGGATGAAGTCTCACGACTGTCACGTGCTGATGACGCAAATACTTCCGGTTGCAATCCGTGGGATCATGGACGCGCACGTCCGTGAAACGCTTTTTGGCCTATGCAACTTTTTCGACGTCATCTCTCGGAAGTCTGTTGGCGTGAGGCAACTTAGAAGGCTACAGGAAGAGATCGTGGTGATACTGTGCGAGCTTGAGATGTACTTCCCGCCCGCTTTCTTCGACGTTATGGTGCATCTGCTGGTACATATCGTGGAGGATATCATCCAACTGGGGCCGACGTTCCTGCACGAGCATGATGCCGTTCGAAAGGATGAATGGTGTCATCAAAGGGTACGTTCGCAACAGGGCACGTCCGGACGGAAGCATAGCCAATGGCTTTCCGACCGAAGAGTGCATCTCCTTCCGCACGAGTTATCTAGAAATCGAGAACCCCGTTGGCCTGCCCGTAAACAGGCATCTCGGGAAGCTCGCCGGATGGGGTCACCGCGACGGTAGCCGCGAAATGCATGTCGACTTCAAGGGTCGAATCGCCGACTTTGAAAGAGCAAACCTAGTCGCGCTACAACACATAGACGTGGTCGATCCTTGGGTGGTAGAGCACAAAACCTTCATCGCAAAGACGTACGAGTGATCGGGGCCAACAGAGGACGGACGGAGATATAATCAAAGAGCACAACTCAACCTTCACGCGGTGGTTCAAGGACAAGATGCCGACGTACCCTATAGACGAGGATTCTTCTGCGGAAGAAAAACTCATATTCGCCTTGTCACAGGGCGCCGAACACAACTTGATGACATTTCAGGCGTACGATATCAACGGCTACACATTCTACACCGAGGAAAAGGACATGAAGAGCGATTATCAGAACTCCGGGGTAACGATGGAGTCCTACACCGGTGACGTCAAGCGAGAGATACTACGGAAAGATCGAGGAGATCCGGGAGCTGAGCTACGCCGGAGAGAATGTGCCAATGTTCCGTGTCAGGTGGGCCAAGAACGTCATAAAAGAAGACCGGCATTTCACCACCATGGTTATACCCGAAGCCAAATCCAAGACAGCGGGCGCAAAGGTCACCGCGAAATATGAGCCATGGGTACTAGCTTCCCAAGTGGACCAATGCTTCTTCATTACCGACCCGCGAAGCCCAGCCGTGTTGTCGTGAGGAGAGGCAAAAGGAGCATCATCGGAATGGATGGAGCAGCCAACGAGCTAGACTTTGACCAGTACGGCGATCCGAAGATGGAAGATGACGACGACGATGATGAAGAACCATACACAACAAGAAGAAGCAGGACCACCCTACCTAAAGGCCGTCCATTCAAGAGAAGAAGTCTAGGAGTTCCGGGGCTAAATTATTCAACCGCGAGAAAGAAGGGCAAGAAGATTGTGAAAAGATAATTATGTATCATTTTCTTGTATGAATAATGGATGTCATATTGTTGATCTACACATTGTACCGATCAAAATAGACATATAATTTATATTTTTGGATATTTTCTAGATTCTATAGTATTTTAAATATTCTACATAATTATAATTATTTATGCCTTTTATTTTGGTGTATTATGCTATTTTGGATGTTTATTATAGTGTTAAATCAATTTAAAAAGAAAAGGAAAAAAAATGGGGCCGCCAGGGTTCGAACCTGGCCGGCAGGGTTTGGCACAAACCAACCAGGGACAGAGCCAGTGCGGTACGTTTCGGGATTTGACATATCCCCACGCGTCTGTTTTTTGACCTATACATAAAGTGGTAGTGGCGCACCCCTAGAGGTGCGCTATTGCTAAGACACATAGTGGCGCACCCCTAGAGGTGCGCCATTGCTAAGGGGAGTCGGGGACTTAGCCAAATCCATCCCGTTCGATTCATCACTGTGACGAGATCTTGATTCCCCTCTCCTCGATTCCCCGCCGGCGACCGCCACTCCCCCTCGATTCCCCTTCTATCGCGTTGGTGCCGTGACAGAGCTAGGGTTCCCCGCCGCCGCCGCCGCCGCCGCAGTGCGAGCTCCCCTCCCCTGCCCCTTTCCCGGCCTGGTTCAACTCCCATCGTCCCCGAATCGTCCGCGCTGTTCCCTGCCTCCTACAACTCTCTCCGTCACCGATTCAGCCGGGTGTCCGCGGGTCGATCTTGTCTACGTCGGCCGCCAGTGACTGGATCTCGAGCCGCCGGCGCCTCACCGTTTCTCGTCTGCCGCCGTCCCGGTGAGCTTCTCTGCCGATCCGGCGACGTGCTGCTCCAGCTGCTCTTCACCGTCAGCCACCTCCGTCGCCCTGCTGCACCAACCTCCTCCAGCGACAAGGTGAGGCAATCCCCTCCCCCTCTCTCTTTACTTAACTGGTGTGAGTTGATGAACTTGGACATAATGTTTTGATAAACATGAACATACTTAACTGGTTTGACTCTAAAACATTGCTTGTTGGAAGTAGTTTGAGCACCACTGGCATGCACCTTAATGATGTGGTTTGCTATTCGCTGCATTTTTTAGAAGTTCGTTTAGCCTTGCAAGTTAAAAGTACATATGCAATGTGAAAAAAGCCAATTGTTTCATACCTTATCTTGCTCATACATTCTGACATCTTTAACAATAAAGATAAGATCAAATCGAGAAAGGATAGTTGTCTGCAGATCAATGTTATCTTGTGCAGTCTGATGGACAGAAAACAACCATTTATTAAATAATTATCCAGATCAATAAAATAATTGAGTACTGTTGTAATGCCAGCTTTGGCAATAGATATAGTCTGCTGCTCCATGGCTCATGAATTGCAACTCTGTAACAATCAAAGAAAAGAAGAAACAGTTTCCATATTTATTAGTCGACATACAGAAAAGGGGAAATTGGCATACTGAACATTGCTTGATGCTATATGATTCTGGCCATAGTCTGTAGTGTCATTTTCCTATGTAAAATTTCCAGGTAGGTGTGCAAAGTGTTAGTTGCTAGGTTGATTGCTAGGTTTAGGAAATTTAGGTTGATGGCTGCTGCTGCTAGGTTGTTAGTTGCTAGGTTGATTGTTGCTGCTGGTAGGTTTAGGAAATTTAGGTTTAGGTGGCAGTAGCTTATAGCTTGCTTGCTGCTGCTGCTATGTGCTTACAATTTAAAGCAGTTAGTTTTTTTAGCTTGCTTGCTATGCTGCATATGTGTATCATTTAGTTCATTGAGCCCATCCTTTATTTTGATGTTTACATGTATATTATGTTATTTTGGGAAGTCTATGGTTTTCCCCACATATGCTACTTGCATTGCTGTTTCTTGTATTTATAGTTCCATATATCATATGGCTCGAAAGCATACAAGTGTCTTGTACTGTATGTGTTGGAGTTCATAGGAATGCAGCTAGTTCTTTGTAGTTCAGCTTTACAAAAAAAATTGTCTACGCTATGTCTCCGGTTATATGCATATCATAAAGGCAGCAGCATTTCCATTGATCTTGGACTCTTGGTAGTGTAGCAAGAAAGGAAGGGGGAAAAATCATGGAAAATATCATGGAAAAGCTGTTTTTGTTCCAACTGTCCATACTGTGTGACTTTACCATGCAACCAATGCCTCACACACACTAATTAGCAGATATCTCGGTTCATTCTCTCGGTTTAGTTCATACACACTAATTTAGTTCTAACTGTTGATGCTCACGGTGTTCATTTTGATGTTTACGACACTAGTTCAAGCAGCACTCGACCGCCGAGGCACACCTTGGAGCAGCGACTGGAGAAGCACGCCGTGCCGCCCTCGACCGCCGACGCTGCCACGGAGGACCGCCGCCGCACTTGCAGACAGGTAGCCCCCGATGCCCCTCCTCCTCCTCTAGTGATGTTGCTTGCTGGTGCTACCGAGGCTGCTGCTAGGTAGCTCTTTTATTTTTAGAGGTGAGGTGCTGCTAGGTGCATGTGCTAGGCATGCTTGTGAATCATGTGGGGCTAATGTGAAGAACTATGTATGGATAAGCTGTGCTGTTGTTTATATGCTGTTATATATCCTGTATTGTGCTATTGTACTGTCATATACAACCTGTATAAATACCTGCCAAGATACAAAAAAAAATTCGAAATCTTAGCAGTGGCGCACTAGTGGACCTTCTGTGGCGCACTACCACTAAGTAGCAGTGGCGCACTGCTCTGGATCCAGTGGCGCACTGCCGTGTGATCCTCTCCGAGACTAGCAGTGGCGCACCAGGATAAGTAGCAGTGGCGCACGTCCTGGAGAGGGCAGTGGCGCACGTACTCACGCAGCGAGTGGCGCACCTACTAGCTGGACCGGTGGCGCACGCAAGACGGTAGCGGTGGCGCACCTCTTCTACACGGTGGTGGCGCACCGCCTCGACCAACGAGTGGCGCACCACTTTGGAGTAGTAGTGGCGCACCGGAGGGCATGTCAATGGCGCACCAGGCAGATGCGCCACGGGTATCCAGCCTAGTAGTGGCGCACCCCTAGTGCGCCACTACTATGTGTTAGCAGTGGCGTGATAACAGTGGCGCACCACTAGTGCGCCACTGATGGCTATATGTGGTGCGCCACTGAAAGCCTTTTTTCTAGTAGTGTTAGACGCTTGAGTCTTCTTAAAATATGCAGGGGTGAACCACGGGGGCATCCCCAAGCTTAGAGCTTTCACTCCTCTTGATCATAGTATATCATTCTCCTCTCTTGACCCTTGAAAACTTCCTTCACACCAAACTTCAAGCAAACTCATTAGAGGGTTAGTGCACAATTAATAATTCACACATTCAGAGGTGACACAATCATTATTTTCACTTCTGGACATTGCATAATGCTACTGGACATTAATGGATCAAAGAAATAAATCCAACATAGCAAAAGAGGCAATGCGAAATAAAAGGCAGAATCTGTCAAAAACAGAACAGTCCGTAAAGACGATTTTAGAGATGGCACCAGACTTGCTCAAATGGAAAAACTCAAAACTAATGAAAGTTGCGTACATATCTGAGGATCACGCTCGTAAATTGGCAGATTTTTTCGAATTTTCTACAGAGAATTGTGCCCAGATTCGTGACAGACAGCAATGCTGTTTCTGCGCAGCAATCCCAAATATAACATCAACTTTGACATAGAAACTTTACTTGGCACAAAAACATGATAAGGAGAGGTTGCCACAGTAGTAAACAACTTCCAAGACTCAACAAAACAAAAAATTGCTGTAGGTAAAAACATGGGTTGTCTCCCATAAGCGCTTTTCTTTAACGCCTTTCAGCTAGGCGCAGAAAGTGCAAATCAAGTAACATCGAGAGTAGAAGCATCAACATCATAGCTTGTTCTAATAATAGAATCCAAAGGCAACTTCATTCTCTTTCTAGGGAAATGTTCCATACCTTTGTTGAGAGGAAATTGATATTTAATATTACCTTCCCTCATATCAATAACAACACCAACAGTTCGAAGAAAAGGTCTTCCCAACACAATTGGACAAGATGCATTGCATTCGATATCCAAGACAACAAAATCAACGGGGACAAGGTTATTGTTAACCGTAATGTGCACATTATCAATCTTCCCCAAAGGTTTCTTTTTAACATTATCGGCAAGATTAACATCCAAATAACAATTCTTCAATGGTGGCAAGTCAAGCATATCATAAATCTTTTTAGGCATAACGAAATACTTGCACCAAGATCACATAAAGCATTACATTCAAAGTCATTGAATTTCATTTTAATGATGGGCTCCCAACCATCCTCTAACTTTCTAGGAATAGAAGTTTCAAGTTTTAGTTTCTCTTCTCTAGCTTTTATGAGAGCATTTGTAATATGATTTGTAAAGGCTAAATTTATAGCACTAGCATTAGGACTTTTAGCAAGTTTTTGTAAGAACTTTATAACTTCAGAGATGTGACAATCATCAAAATCTAAATCATTATGAGCTACAGCAATGGGATCATTGTTCCCAAGGTTGGAAAAAATTTCAGCAGTTTTATCACAAGCAGTTTCGACAGCTTTAGCAATTTCAGTGCAGTTTTGTACGCTTTGCACTAGGAGTAGAAACATTGCCAACACCAATTATTTTACCATTGATAGTAGGAGGTGCAGCAACATGTGAAGAATTAGCATTACTAGTGGTGGTAATAGTCCAAACTTTAGCTACATTATTCTCTTTAGCTAGTTTTTCATTTTCTTCTCTATCCCACCTAGCACGCACTTCAGCCATTAATCTTATATTCTCATTAATTCTAACTTGGATGGCATTTGCTGTAGTAGTAATCTTATTATCAATATCATTATTAGGCATAACTTTCAATTTTAAAAGATTAACATCAGAGGCAAGTCTATCAACTCTAAAAGCGATAGTATCAATTTTATCAAGCTTTTCCTCAACAGATTTGTTAAAAGCAGTTTGTGTACTAATAAATTCTTTAAGCATGGCTTCAAGACCAGAGGGTACATTCCTATTATTGTTGTAAGAATTCCCATAAGAATTACCATAACCATTACCATTAGCAGAAGGATATGGCCTATAGTTATTACCAGAGTTGTTCCTATAAGCATTGTTGTTGAAATTATTATTTTTAATGAAATTCACATCAACATTTTCTTCTTGAGCAACCAATGAAGCTAAAGGAACATTATTTGGATCAACATTAGATCTACCATTCACAAGCATAGACATAATCACATCAATATTATCACTCAAGGAAGAGGTTTCTTCAACAGAATTTACCTTCTTACCTTGTGGAGCTCTTTCCGTGTGCCATTCAGAGTAATTTATCATCATATCATCAAGAAGTTTTGTAGCCGCCCCCAATGTGATGGACATAAAGGTACCTCCAGCAGCTGAATCCAATAAATTCCGCGAAGAAAAATTTAGTCCTGCATAGAAGGTTTGGATAATCATCCAAGTAGTCAGTCCATGGGTTGGGCAATTCTTTACCAAAGTTTTCATTCTCTCCCATGCTTGAGCAACATGTTCAGTATCTAATTGTTTAAAATTCATTATGCTACTTCTCAAAGATATAATTTTAGCGGGAGGATAATATCTACCAATAAAAGCATCCTTGCATTTAGTCCATGAATCAATACTATTCTTAGGCAAAGATAGCAACCAATCTTTAGCTCTTCCTCTTAATGAGAAAGGAAACACTTTCAATTTAATAATATCACCATCTACATCTTTATACTTTTGCATTTCACAAAGTTCAACAAAATTATTGAGATGGGCAGCAGCATCATCGGAACTAGCACCGGAAAATTGTTCTCTCATAACCAAATTCAGTAAAGCAGGTTTAATTTCAAAGAATTCTGCTCGTAGTAGCAGGTGGAGCAATAGGTGTGCATAGGAAATCATTATTATTTGCATTTGTGAAGTCACACAATTTAGTATTTTCATGGTTGGCCATTTTAGCAACAGTAAATAAAACAAACTAGATGAAGTAAATGCAAGTAACTAATTTTTTTGTGTTTTTGATATAGAGAGCAAGACAGTAAATAAAGTAAAACTAGCAACTAATTTTTTTGTGTTTTGATTTAGTGCAGCAAACAAAGTAGTAAATAAAATAAAGCAAGACAAAAACAAAGTAAAGAGATTGAGAAGTGGAGACTCCCCTTGCAGCGTGTCTTGATCTCCCCGAGCAACGGCGCCGTAAAACGAGCTTGATGCGCGTAAATGTACACGTCCGTTGGGAACCCCAAGAGGAAGGTATGATGCGCACGAGTGGCAAGTTTTCCCTCAGAAAGAAACCAAGGTTTAATCGAACCAGGAGGAGCCAAGAAGCACGTTGAAGGTTGATGGTCGCGAAATGTGATGCGGCGCAACACCAGGGATTCCGGCGCCAACGCGGAACCTGCACAACACAACCAAAGTACTTTGCCCCAACGAAACAGGTGAGGTTGTCAATCTCACCGGCTTGCTGTAACAAAGGATTAAGCGTATCGAGTGGAAGATGTTTGCAAAGAAAACAAGTAAACACAATTGCAGTAGAATTTATGCTATGTAAAGAATAGGACCGGGGTCCACGAGTTCACTAGAGGTGTCTCTCCCATAAGATAAAGCATGTTGGGTGAACAAATTACGATCGGGCAATTGACAAATAGAGAAAGGCATAACAATGCGTATACATGATATGATAAATATAGTGAGATTTAATTGGGCATTACGACAAAGTACATAGACCGCCATCCAACCGCATCTATGCCTAAAAAGTCCACCTTCGGGTTATCATCCGAACCCCCTCCGGTATTAAGTTGCAAAGCAACGAGACAATTGCATTAAGTATGGTGCGTAATGTAATCAACAACTACATCCTTAGACATAGCATCAATGTTTTATCCCTAGTGGCAACGAGCACATCACAACCTTAGAACCTACCGTCACGATCCCGCATTCAATGAAGGCATGAACCCACTATCGAGCATAAATACCCCCTCTTGGAGTTAAGAGCAAAAACTTGGCCAGAGCCTCTACTAATAACGGAGAGCATGCAAGATCATAAACAACACATAAACAATAGATTGATAATCACCATAATCATAGTACTCTCTATCCATCGGATCCCGACAAACACAACATATAGTATTACGGATAGATGATCTTGATCATGTTAGGCAGCTCACAAGATCCAACAATGAAGCACAACAAGGAGAAGACGACCATCTAGCTACTGCTATGGACCCATGGTCCAGGGGTGGACTACTCACTCATCACTCCGGAGGCGACCATGGCGGTGTAGAGTCCTCCGGGAGATGAATCCCCTCTCCGGCAGGGTGCCGGAGGCGATCTCCGGAATCCCCCGAGATGGGATTCGCGGCGGCGGCGTCTCTGTAAGGTTTTCCGTATCGTGGCTCTCGGTACTGGGGGTTTCGCGACGGAAGCTTTAAGTAGGCGGAGGGTCAACGCGGGGGGCCACACGAGGGGCCCAGGGGGTAGGTCGGCGCGGCCAGGGCCTGGGCCGCGCCGGCCACCCTTCTGGCCGCCTCGTGGCCCCACTTCGTTAGGTCTTCGGTCTTCGGAAGCTTCGTGCAAAAATAGGACCCCGGGCGAAAGTTTCGTCCAATTCCGAGAATATTTCTTTACTAGGATTTCTGAAACCAAAAACAGCAGAAAACGACAGAATCGGCTCTTCGGCATCTTGTTAATAGGTTAGTTCCAGAAAATGCATAAATATGACATATAATGTGCATAAAACATGTAAGTATCATCAATAAAGTAGCATGGAACATAAGAAATTATCGATACGTTGGAGACGTATCAGCGAGCAACGTAGTTATCATAGATGTGTTAGGGTTAGCATTGTTCTTAGTATCATATGCTGTCGTAGTGCAACCCTTGCACGTCTAGCCGTCCTTGTACCTCATCATGGGTGCAGGGGCGGCACCCCGCTTGATCATTATTTAGTAGATCTGATCCGTTACGGTTGCTCCTTGATTCATCAAGGATTAGTTTAACATCTGCAATAGTTAGGCCTTACAAAGGGTTGGAGGATCCAGCGGCGTGTAGGGTGTAGTTTGTTGGCCCTAGACAGGACGTTCCGAGGATCAACCTCGTGTTGGTTTTTAGGCCTTGTCTAGGTTTGGCTTACGATCACCGTGCGCGAGCGCGAGGCCCAATCGTGAGTAGGATGATCCGATTATGCGGTGAAAACCCTAAATCGTCGTGGATCTCATATGCTTTATCTTGATCAAGCGGGACCACCATATATTCGGCCACCTTGGACGAATCATGGGTGGATCGGCTCCATGAGCCGATTCACAGGATAACCTGAGAGCCGATCGAGGCTCGTATTTAACGTGTACGTGTGTGCCCCGCAGGAAACTAAGCGAGGCATCATCCACACCTTCCCGACCAGGTATAGGTCGGGTGGCACGCCCTTGCAATTTGCATCGGCGCGTGACCGAGGAGGCTTTGCGGGCCGTCGCTCCGAGGGACCGGGGCCAGCCGCAGCCCTAGTTGTTCCCGGCTCTACGGTGTTGACCCGGCCGCTGCCCGCCGGTGGGTTTCGACGTCAACACATTCGGCACGCCCGGTGGGACCATCCTCAACATCAACCACATCGCCGTCTACATCGGAGATGGCGGAAGAAACTCCGGTCACT
The DNA here is from genome assembly GCF_022539505.1 of Lolium rigidum. Lineage (NCBI taxonomy): Eukaryota > Viridiplantae > Streptophyta > Magnoliopsida > Poales > Poaceae > Lolium > Lolium rigidum. The sequence continues at coordinate 296,641,100 of NC_061513.1, forward strand.
TACGAGGATCTCAATGGCGAGCTCAAGAAGAAGTATGACGAGGTCAAGATCCTCCTCGAAGCCGACCTCATCGGCTCTTTCCACAGGACCCGCTCCCATGGCATCAGATGGAAGGGGTTCTCACCTGAAGGCGCGCTTGATGGAGTGGACCTATCCACCCCGTCAGAAGAACGCACCAGGTCGCTGCGTCAGGAGATCAACTTCATGGTGGCTCATTCGCTGCACCGCCATTCCGAGAGCCTCGGTGAATACGTTGGAGCGCGTCGCTCGCGCGTGATCCAGGAGATCATGAGCCGTCGGTACTCTCCGTCGGGACCAGCTCTAGGGACTCACCAAGGAGAATTGCCACTCCGAGCTCCGTCCACCGCTGCCGTTCGCGTTGGCAGCGCCCGAAGCGCTCGAACTCATCGGCCTACGTCGTCTACAAGATTGGTGGTGACCCCGGTGACTACCAATTCCTACATGACGCGCCCAAGGAGATCCCGCATGGATACGCATGCGCATACGTGCCGCATCGCAACACCCGGGCACTCTCGAACCGAGGTTGCGGCAGCGGGGACTTCCGGAACAACAGGGGGAACGTCGGAGGCAGACCCGAGAAGCGGACGTGGCTAGCTAAATACGCCACCCCGACAAAACTCCGCAGCCCAGCTCCTGCAGTTGGCTCGGAACCGGAAAAACAAGCATGGCTGGTTAAGTACGCCACCCCGGCGAATCTTCAAGGTTCGGCACCTTCAGCCATCACCGCGGATCAGATTTGTACGATTCTGAAAGATCAGTTCGGCATGATGCCGAAAAGGAAGACGGTCGGCTATACCAAGCCGTACCCCAATGAGTACGAATTGATCCCGCTACCACCCAAATATCGGCTCCCGGACTTCACAAAGTTCAGCGGATCAGATGGTTCCAGCTCCATCGAGCATGTGAGCCGATATTTGGCACAGCTGGGCATGATCTCAGCGTCAGACGAGCTGCGCGTGAGGTACTTCTCACAGTCCCTCACAGGATCGGCTTTCGGTTGGTACACGTCGCTGCCACCGAACTCAGTCCAGACTTGGAAGCAGTTGGAAGAACGGTTCCATGAGCAATATCACTCAGAGGCTTCCGAGGCTGGCATTGCCGATTTGGCACAAGTACGACGAAGCGCGGGGAAACAGGTGTCGGAATACATCCAGCGCTTCAGGACCGTTAGGAACCGATGCTATTCGGTTCACGTAAGCGAAAAAGAAGCAGTCGAGTTGGCGGTGGTGGGTCTATCATCATCGATCAAGGACGTGGCCTCCCAAGCGGACTACCCTTCATTAGCACACATGGTGCGAGAGCTGTCGCCGTATGAACAGCGCCACCCAGATGTCTACCAGGACAAATTCAAGCGCGTGGTTACCATGGTTGACGCAGGCGAAGATGAAGGTGCTACGGGAGAACAAGAGGTCGCAATGGCTGAGTGGACTCGAGCGGCAGGCCCGAAGAACCCGCAAATGGGTGAAGCCACCGGGGCCTCCAAGAGGGTTCGACTTCGACGTGACGAAAACCGAGCAGATTTTCGATCTCTTACTCGCGGAGAAGCATATAAAGATACCCGAAGGCCACAAGGTCCCTACGGTGCAAGAGCTGAACGGAAAGCCATACTGCAAGTGGCATAACACGTTCACCCACACCACTAATGACTGCCGGGTGTGGCGTCAGCAGATCCAAATGGCAATAGAAAATGGGCGACTAATTTTTAACCAGTACGCCATGAAGGTCGACACACACCCCTTCCCCGCCGTCAACATGGTGGAGTTTACCCACCTCGGAGGGTGCCGGCCAGATTTCTCAGCCAACATTAACATGGTAGAGCTTGGACACCACTCTGAGAAGGACGGGAATGAGGGCAGCTGCTCTCAGAGCAAAGACACGAGAGGGGCCGCTCCATGCGATCGGCTCCGTCAAGATGGCAAGCGCTACGTCACGGAGGGAGAAGTGAAGAACATAAGATATCAACGACCCCTCTCTCGATCACCTCCTCAACAAGTATGTGAGTCGGTATGACCAACGCCGGCGACACGGCGACGATGATGAAAGAGATCGTCTGGCCAGAAACGACAGAAGGCATCGTCGGCATAATCACGATGAGGAGCGGCAGGAGCGCCGCGCTAGGGAGCAAGACGACACGGGCAGGCATTGGGACTGCCCCTTCTTCAGACACTGCTGGGATTCAGGAATGAGCCGATTGCCTACGATCGGCAATTGCCCAGAATGCAATCGTAAGAAGAAGGAGGCAGCCAACGTGTCCGTGTTCGAGCGCTTAGGGCCTCTCCCACCACAAAGCGGACGTGCCGAGACCCCTCGGTTGGAAGATCTCGAGGATTCGGAAGACGAGGGGGAAGACGAAGAAGACAGGTACCACCGTCCAAGGTGGTGCCCTGATGGTCTCAGCCATTCACAAAAGCGCAGGGTTCAGCGATTGCGCGGTCTGGAGGACGCCGAAAGGTTGTACTTGTATACGCTAAGGAAGGCACGGCCTGATCTGGCTGCGAAAGTCCAGCGAACCCTGGATGAGGAGGGACTGCCGCAAAGAAAAGAGTGGCGCCCCAAGCAAAGGAAAGCCGATGATGAAACATCGGCTGGCACAAACATGGTGCTCGTTCGTCCGGCGAAGTGTAGAGCTCCACGATTACACGATGCACCCGAGGTGGACAACAAGCAAGCGCACCAACGTGATAAAGTCGAGATTGGGCTGGTTTTATCCACCGGCCCGGACGAGTAGCAAGACTACGTCAATAAGCAAACATGGCGAGGCTGATCCTTGCGATCGGCCCCCCAAGGGATATTACAAAACCTTCACCGAGCAAGCAACGTGGAGGCCGATTCCAAGCAATCGGCCAAGATTATCCTCACCATCTATTTTGCTCGGGATCAACGTTTGACCCAACAGGGACTACCTGAAGAGCCGATACAATCAATTCTCTTGACAGAATCGGCTCGGGGGGGCACCTAGGTGGATAAAACACGAGGATATGAGATAATACTATCAAGTATGGGGGCCGATACACAAATCGGCCTAAAAATTTAAAAATTTTGAGCACAGCCGATGCAGCAGACATCGACTTAAGGATATAAAAGCCGATGCATGGACATCGACTCAAGAGGAATAACTGTCAGGGGATCAATGGAACTGGAGCTGCTGATCCTTCCAAAACCTTTCCAAGAGCACGGGCTTCTCGCGTGTAAGCATTCTTACCCTGTTTTAGTGGAAAGCTGGAGTAACTCGGAGGGCAGCTCGCCTTGAAACATCGATGTTCTGGAGAGCCGATTTTGTTGAAAACGGCTAACATGGCGCTACGAGGGGGAATCTGATGATGGTCGGTTCGGATGGTCCACTTTTATCCTCGCCCTGATCAAGGCTCGGGGGGCAACAGACCTGTACCTACCGGAAGGAGAATCATCAGTTGAAGGATGGAAGGGTAAATGTCGAAGGACCGGTGCGTTGCTATCGGCTCATTATGCATTGGCAAAGGGGGACAAATCGGCAAAATCATGACGGAGGAAAGTCGGCTAAAGGCAAAATCAAACTCGGGAAAGTTCTTCATTGATGGACGAGATTTCTTACACAAAGAGCTGATTGCTCTCAAAAGGAAGTCCTAGGAGATACATTGCCCCGCCTACTACTATTGGCCCTATGCTACGATCCTCGTCTAGGGGCCGTCGCTGCCCTCGTCGTTGTCGCCGTCGCCGCCGCCGTTGGCGCTCGCTCCCCGCCCGCTCGTCGTCGCTGCTCCAGCGACCGCCAACAGGACCCTCGTTGTCCTCATCCTCATCATCAGCGTCGTCATCGTCGCTGTCGACGTCGCTGAGGTTCCCAGGCCAGAGGCAGTGGCGTTTGGCCGGCGGCTCGTCGGAGGAGCTGTCGTCCTCTTCTTCCTCCTCCTCCACCGCCTCCGCAGAGGAGGTGGCCCCATCCCAGGGAAAGCGGTCGTCCTCGCTTTCTTCCACCGCTTCCCTTTAACGAGGAAGCGGAGATCGCTCTCCCCATCGGCCGGGGACTTGTCGCCCTCCGACCGGATGGAGAAATTATGGCTGGGCTCGTCCCCGGCCTCGATGGCGCGGCGAGTGTTGGCCGCGTGGACCTCCGCTGGGTTCGACTCCGGCGTCGGCTCGCGGGAAGAGGAGGACTCGATGGGAAAGCCCGATGAGGCGGAGGAAGAAGAAGACATGGTGGCTCGGAGGGTTTTTTGGGATGCCAATGCGAAAGGGGACGAAGAGGAGAACCGTTCGATGCGGTTAAATAAAAGGGCATGGAGTAAATACTCGAACAGTTTCCGAGGGGGTGGTGCCAAAACTGTCAAATCGTGCAGAGAAGTTGAGAAGGCAAGTTATCATGATGAAGGACTCTGCGACGGTTCTGCTCTGCCACGACATGACCCGACGAAAGAAAGCATAATGATTTTGGAAATATCATTTCCAAAACCAGGGGGGCATGTGTTATCACCAGAATTTGACCAAGCCAAAGGTGGGCCGCGATCAAGATGGGTTTGAAGATATGTCATCAAGAAATAGGTGAATCGGCCTTTATGCGCAGAGTTTGGGCTAGTTAGCCCGTGTATCTTAATATAGTAAGCTACGTAGAAGTTAGAGTTTATCTCGTGCACGGTTTGGTGCACGCCCACATTAGAAAGTCCCCTGGACTACAAATATGTATCTAGGGTTTATGGAATAAACAACAACCAACGTTCAACACAAACCAATCTCGGCGCATCGCCAACCCCTTCGTCTCGAGGGTTTCTCCGGTAAGCACCATGCCGCCTAGATCGCATCTTGCGATCTAGGCAGCACGAGCCTGCCTACGTTGTTCATGCGTTGCTCGTGCTCGAAGCCTTTTTGATGGCGAGCAACGTAGTTATCATAGATGTGTTAGGGTTAGCATTGTTCTTAGTATCATATGCTGTCGTAGTGCAACCCTTGCGCGTCTAGCCGTCCTTGTACCTCATCATGGGTGCAGGGGCGGCACCCCGCTTGATCATTATTTAGTAGATCTGATCCGTTACGGTTGCTCCTTGATTCATCAAGGATTAGTTTAACATCCGCAATAGTTAGGCCTTACAAAGGGTTGGAGGATCCAGCGGCGTGTAGGGTGTAGTTTGTTGGCCCTAGACGGGACGTTCCGAGGATCAACCTCGTGTTGGTTTTTAGGCCTTGTCTAGGTTTGGCTTACGATCACCGTGCGCGAGCGCGAGGCCCAATCGTGAGTAGGATGATCCGATTATGCGGTGAAAACCCTAAATCGTCGTGGATCTCATATGCTTTATCTTGATCAAGCAGGACCACCATATATTCGGCCACCTTGGACGAATCATGGGTGGATCGGCTCCATGAGCCGATTCACGAGATAACCCGAGAGCCGATCGAGGCTCGTATTTAACGTGTACGTGTGTGCCCCGCAGGAAACTAAGCGAGGCATCATCCACACCTTCCCGACCAGGTATAGGTCGGGTGGCACGCCCTGCAATTTGCATCGGCGCGCGACCAGGAGGCTTTGCGGGCCGTCGCTCTGAGGGACTGGGGCCAGCCGCAGCCCTAGTTGTTCCCGGCTCTACGGTGTTGACCAGTCGCTGCCCGCCGGTGGGTTTCTGACGTCAACACCGTCATAACTGGCAAGCTCAAGAACCTTGAATGTATCAGTGAATGTTGCCCCCTCTGCTGTCCAATCCAGAGACTCAAAACAGGTTGTACTGTGTAGAATAGCTCCTCCTGCAACCTTCACCGGAATTGGTACCGCAAGCAATGTCTTCCCTTGCAATAACTCTGCCTTCTGGGCATCAATGAAACATGATGAACTGCCTGAATCGACCAGAAACAAAAATTTATGCCCCTGAATCTCCACTTGTAACTGCATGGTCTTTGGAGAAGTGAGCTCAGTATTCATAGCAGCTGTGGATAGTAATAGCAGTTGATGCTGAGCCTGTCGGGGAGGGGGTTCTCCAGGGTGCTCATCCTCTGTTTGCTCGCTGTCACTAGAGTCACCAGGGTACATGCAATCAATCAATTCCTGCACCACATGCAGTTGGACAGTAGTCTTGCATTGGTGATCTTTTCCATACTTCTCTCCGCAAGTGAAACAGAGACCCCTCGAACGCCTGTAGGCTCTCAAACTCGTCCATCTGTCGCCATTGCCAGACTTTTGCTCCTGTGCACGCTTCTCTTCGACGGCCTTGGAAACCCACTTGGCTGGAGGAGGCGGTGGCTGTTGTGGCGCCGGAGAGAATTGGGTTTGCGCCTGCGACTGATGTGGGTGCTGTGATCACCTGTGAGGAACGGTCGATATCGGTGTCTGTCCAACTGAACTGCTGCTGCCCCCAAGTTCCTCATACAACAGAGCAAGTGTGTAGGCTGTGTCGAGGTCCTTCGGCTGCTATATGGCCACTAGCACACGAACTCCGGCGTTCAGCCCATCCAGGAAACGAGTGGTGTAATGGATTGGATCAGGATGTGTTTCATATGCAGCAATTTGATCCATCAAATCTGAGAAACGAGCAACATAATCTTCTACTGTTGTTTCCTGGGAAATGTGGAACAACCTTCTTACCAGAATCTGATGCTGATTCCTGCTGAATCGGTTGAGCACTGCTGACGAAAACTCTTCCCATGTTGCTGAGGGATGGTGTTGCAGGTATGATTCTAGCCATGTAGCAGCTGCTCCAGTGAATTGCCCCGACGCATAAGAAGCCCAGAGCGTCTCCGGAGTGTTGCATCGCTGGAAATATTCCACACAACGCCTCTGCCACAATTTCGGATTTGCTCCGTCAAATTGCGGTAGATCGACGCGGTGGCCATGAGTTCCTTGGTCAGATTCACAGGTAGGCTTCCATCTATCACTGGAATTGCAGATACGGTCGGTGTGCATACCTCCGACCGGGGAAGACCAGTGCGGGGCACTTGTCGATCCCCGGTAACGCGTGTCGCGGCAGTGCCCATCAGGGCCGACGGCGCATCCACCCTCGCCTGCCGTTGGTGAAGCAGAAGAGGGGCCCGTCTTGTCACCAGGATCCGGGCGCGGAATCCGGCTCACTGCATCAGCGAGGGCCGCGATCTGGGAGCCGAAGGTGGACTTCATGGAGTCGAGGTCCTCGGCGATGGAGGCCTTGACTACCTCCAGATCCCGGCTCACCGTCGACTTGACGCCGTCGACGGAGGCGTGGATCTCCTTGAGCTCGACCGTGGTGTCGTTGACGAAGACCTTGACCGCGTCCAGCACCTCCTTCTTGTAAGCCATGAACTTCTCCTCATACTCCTCCCTGGAATCCGTTCGGAGAAGATCGTAGAGAGCGCGAGACTCCGGAGACAGATTCTCCATGGCTTCCGCGCGCTTCCTCGACGAAAATCTGGTGGCGTGGTGATGGGTGGGGAACTCCAGATCGGATCGGAAGGCTCTGGTACCAATTGTAAGCAACAACTAGATCTATCTCGAATTCAAATCATAGGAAGAGATTTTGGTTGTGGCTCGATCCTCCCAACCACCCCCGAGCCAGTCTTACACGGCAAGCCGTTCATATATCCAATTACAAGCCAAAACGAAAAGGGAAAACCAGACACTTCCTAAATACTGCCTTTGTCCTCACGTAATCCAGCTGCCAGTTGTGAGCCAGGCTGGTGCCTTCTTCTCCCTCCTGGGCCTGCTTCTCCTTGGGCCTGGTTCCTCTCTTGGGCTTCTCCCCTCTGGGTCCAGGTCGTTGACACGTCGGACTCCGGCGGCTATTGCCGGGGCGGGCGAGGCGACCTCGTGCCATCGTCGGAGTTCCCGGAATTGGCAGTCAACGGATCTTGTTAGTTTTTTTTATCGAACAGGGACGGATGTTGTTAGGTTGAATTTTTTTTTAACTAGTGGTCCCATTAAAATTTGCAAAAGAAGATACTGACAAGTGAGTCCCAGAATGTTTTACATAAAAACCCAGAAATAGAACCAATCTATGCTGCTTCTCTCTCTGATCATTATGTGTCGCCACGTCAGCCTGACAGCGGGACCCACACATCATTTTTGTTGTTAGACTAGCATCTTTAGATGAATCGGTGCTATCTGTTATGTGTTACCTGTAGCCTGGTGGTTTTTTGAAATTTTCCTAATAGTGGTTGTTTTTTTAAACGATTGCCTGTAATTTGGTGGTTTTTTTGTAATTTTCTCGTTCGAGACATAGCATCTAAAAAAGGAACATCTAGAGTCACCTGATACAGTTAAAGCTAGCTCAGTAGAATTACCAGCACCAGTACTCCAACTAAGAGAGTGAACGAGACGGACAAATCAACATAGCAGGCAGAACACAAACAGAGCCCTTTTGGCAAGCAGGAGAAGAACAGTGAAACCTCACGCGAGGCACATGAATACTGACCGCACTTAGCTGATCAACCTCAATAACATACTACATACAGATCTATCTTCAAGCGGAGCTTATCGAACACGGCCTTTGTCCTTTAAAATACAGTTATAAGAATGGAACTTCAGTTATGTTAGCTACCCAGAATGTTCAGGTCATCAGATCAAACAAACTGAATAATAAAAGTTAAGGAGTGGACTGCATCAACATTGCCTCAGCCTCTGTGTTCTGTTTTTTTCTGTATGCTCTCATACGAAAATGTCCCCTCCGTACATCTACCAGGCAACAGAAACATGCCAATTATCGACAGCCTTTAGAGTTTAGACTCACCACGCCGCGCCTCTCTTTCCTATTCTAAGTTAAGATGAGGTATGCTCCGGCGCTACTCCTAGTTCTCGCATGTATTGTAATGGCATCAGGTATTGATTTAACTTCTTTCTACATGATGCTGCATCAGAAACCCAACCAACATATGAGTTTAACCCATGATATGCATTTCTTCTGCGTGGTGATATCTTTATAGGTGTAAATGCAAGAAAAGAATGTAGGCTATACTATATCGGGAGCTCAGATGTGTGCTCAACTGGTCCATGCGAAGACAAATGCCGCCAAAAGTCCAACAAAGATTGCCCTACCGGCACCGGGTGCACTTGGAGTTCTATTTGTGCCGGAAAGAAATGTGCTTGCAGGTTGTGTGTAGATTTAGATCACACACCTCTCTAAGGCTCCAACAATGAAAGGTGTGAGTAAAAATAGCTAAGTTAAGGTTAGATAATATGGTAAAAGTAATAGCAACGCCATAATATATGGCGTAGCGGCATGACTTATGTGGGAATGTGATAGAAAAAATAAAGTTAATATTGCACCTCTCGTTCGCTGTAATTATGACCAATATATGTTGCATGGTGTTCAAAATAGTACTTCCATTTTATGAGAAATATTGCTATGTAGAGTTGTAGACCAATATAAATTAGTAGATCTGAGGGCTATGCATGTCCACTCGTGAGCATAGCTCTATTTTTTCACCAGGGCCCAAACTAAAGATTCGACTCAAACTCGCCTTTGTTTTCTGTCTTCTGATTCTTCCTATGTTTCACTAAAAGTTTTACACCACATGATTAATAATCGGTTTATGTTAGGTGTTAATTTGGAGTATCCCCTGCCACTTTCTCCTTAGCCAACTCTTAATTTGTTCATCAATATTAATATCTTTATACAAAGCAGAAATTAATGATGCGATGAACTTATCAGCTTCCGTAGGCTAGCATAGAATCGAGAGAACAAAAGAGGAAAAAGACCGGAAACTCAAAAATGATCCCGGGTGCATATGCATCTGGTAATTACAAAACATATTTCAAATTTTTTAAAAAGTTAAGGGTACAAATTTCGCATGCAGAGGGGCATGTTCTATGTATGCACGTAAAGTTTCACATAAAACTGAAATTTTTTGTGCCCCGTAAAAAGACAAAATAATGTCTCGAGAAACGGATTATTTAACACCAAAACTTATCTTGTTTACTTAGCGTAAAAAACATGTTAGTTTTGCTGAAACAACTTTATGAGCATGTAACATGTCAACATATACATGAGACATTTTATTTTGTATTTTGTTAATATTTTTAAGTATGTTTAAAATGCATTTCAAGTAAAGGGTGCATACGCATCCAGGTGTAAAAACACCCCGTCCGATACGCACAACCAATATATTGACCACGAGCAATTAATCACCATAGGACACTATGCTATGCTTAGTATCTTTGTATAACAACGTGAACTAGAACCATGAAGGCACGCGTTGCTGCGCCCGTCAATATTTAGAATAAAATTGAATACATACATACAATTGAGAAAACATTGGTTGAAATATGTAGAAAAGTTTAGATACTTCAAGAGAAGATGAATATTTGCATTGTAGTTCCCACGTAGGTGATAGATGTTCCGAACGACATACTTGAGTTATTCACATACGCCACTACAAAAAAATAAACCTCCAAACTAACTTCTCATAAATGGTATTGGTGTAATGCTTACAACACATTATTATCGACTACCAAGTTACAAATAAATACTTGTTTTCAGAGGAATTGGCCTAAACTTATTTGTTCAGTAAACATCATAGTAACCTTGATTAAGACATTGCGGAGCTTTAAGAGTAGGTATATTCCCAAGCAGAGAAGTACAATACTACTTGGGGCACCAAGCTGCTTCGTGCGCTAGAAAATTGAAAGTGCCATTATTCCAACATAGCCATAAATTTTCCAAACATTTTCACTAATGTGAGAAGCACAGGCGCTCATTTTATTTATTGCATGCACAAAAAAAGTGAAAATAACAGGAATTAAGAGTAGTAACATCAAACATGAGTAAAATCATTATCAATGCACACTCTCTATGTAGCAGCATTTGATAACATAACTTATGAGTGGTACTTTGTACACCAACAAATCCTCCTAGTATATTCTTAATCTTTAAAAAGACACTACAATTTAAATTACTGTTTCATTAGAAAAGCCCCAGTTGAACCCAGGTTAAAAATGCATTTTCGAAATGTGAAAAAATTATGAAATAAAAATATCTGGGTACGCTGCATATTCCATGTGTGCGTAGAAAGTTTTCGCGGAGAAACCACTTTTTTATTTCAGAATATAAAAAAGACAAAATACGTCACATATATACTGCTATATAGCCCTGTAAAAATTCACTTTTTTGCCGAGGCAAAATAAAATGTTTTTTCAGAACGAAACTCATGTCCAGGGCACATGTTTGAGATCATCTTTGCAATCATTTTGTGTTTCGATTTTTGAAACATGTTTTGACATCACAAACCCACTTTTTGAAAAAGTGGGTTCACATACACCCAGGTTCACAAAAACCGGTATCCTGTTTCATCATACTACTTACCATTGTAACTTTCCAGTAGTTTCATCAACCATTAAAATACCGGCATAAGTGAGGCAAGAAGCTTCAAATGGAAAATTAGGCACAACATTATAAGTGCCCCCCCGGCCTATAAATGACTCCTACAGTGGAAAATCCAATATCTTCTTTGTTCTGCCAAACAGGATTATCACGAACCAAAAAATCAATGACATAAGAAGATAAATGGAACCTCAACTTTTGGTTTCTCCCACAGAGCCACACACGCCATCTATTGTAAATACTGGAGCTTCAACCAAACAAGAAAGCTCTTGTGCCCCATCGACATTTTGGTTTATGACCATCTTCTCAAAGCAACAAAATAGTATACTTCATTTTTGCCCACTATAAAGTAGGGACAATAAAAAATATAAAGGAAATGTACCTTTTCGAGGCTTGTTTCCATTTAACAGTTACCATCGAGAAGACCTTAGATTTTTCATCATATACTTGAACACTTCCAAGATGCTCACATCGAAAACAAGTATGCGACCAGCTAATTTGCCTCCTTGGATTCTGGAGCAAATGGCAAGTTTTTGTTTTCGCCCAATAATTAACACTCATACTCTCTGCATTCTGGAGCAATAATTGAGACCCATATAATCTCTGCATTCTGGAGCAAATGGTAAGTATTCGCTTTCGCTGAAGATGCATACAATTGTTTTAATCCATCAATGATCGTAAGAATGGTAGGTTTCAGCAAATACATACCAACATCATACAAAAATATAATCATATATGAAATAAGTTCTGAAAAAATATATACATGTGCTATTAGTTCAACTGCATTGTTACTCAAAGTAGTCTTGGGCTTGTTATTATTCTTCATTTCATGTTACAAAATCTTGATTATGAGATATAATTTAGGACATGCCAAGCTGAGTAGGAATAGTTAATACCTTGAGCAGCCAGTCCAAAAGCATGATTAAATCTTAATATATTCCTCCCGTTCTATGAGAAAAGCGTAATGAATCTTAGTCTTCTGGGACGAATCTGACTCAAGGGACGCTCGGGGGCACTTCGAGGCCAATACCAACAGAACACCCAGGTGTTTTCACTTACCCTGATGAGCTCATTGTACAAACGACACTGCTGTGCACTCTGTGTTGTGTTTGTGTACTACTTCAATCCATCAAACCTAGGTGCGTACTCCTCAGCAGGATTAACCAGTTGATGCTACTTATACATAAATTTGGAGTATATTATTTTGGCCAAAAGGCTTCACATCCATCCTTAAGCAAGATTTGTACGACTGTCGTCTGTACCTAGGAACCGGAAGGCAAGCAGGACTGTCACCGTTTGAGAGCCTCTTCAGCCACATGAAGTTAATCATCTGCTCGATCCCCGAATTCCTGAAAACACAGATCTAAGAGTTAATTACCAAAGAACACAAATGAAAGAACATGTAAACAGAAAATATTATTCAGAGATAAAAGTGAGAAAATTAAGTAGCCAGAAAATCCAAGAGATATGAGCGCAAGAAAAAAAAAACTCACCAACAAGAAGATGTATGCCTTGCCTTGCCTTCCAGTAAGCACATCTTTCTCAGTAAGCGACATCAATTCATCACCGTCAAGCGTATAACAACAAACTTCTTTGACTGGTACTACATACGAATCCTACCTTTCACATGTTGACGCATTGGCGCCGCCATCCCATAGGATCTCAGGGTCGTGTGATCCATGGACTGCACACCGATGTGCGAAGCTTTCCCAGGGGGGGTCTTGTTCTGGGGATAGCAGACGCCGAATGTGTCGACGAACACGATGCTGCATCGAACAATTTACATTATGAAGAAGACGATGGCGTTACCGTTCCCGAGCAGGTGATTCATCGCGAGTTGCGCACCTGAAAGAGGAGTGGTCGATGCGCCGCCACGAGTAACCGCGGTAAAGGAGCGCCATCACGACTCCACAAGTGACCGCCGTAAAGAAGCGCCGCCACGCACGGAAGGGGGAGAGGTGATCGCGAGTCGTGGTGTTGCGGAGAAACAAAGGGCAAGGGGCAGAGGAACCGAATTGGGCCAAACTCTCGTCTAGGGCTGTATGGGCCATGTGGTTCGCATGACGCCCAGCTTGATCTAGGGAGTAGCAGCCCAGAGACGTTCGGCCAGCCTGGACGAGTCGGTACGCGTGGTGAACCCGACGACAGGAGCGTGTGGTGAGAAGACCATTAAATCTGAAGCGTTCAACCACCAGATCTGACGGCTGATGTCGTCAAAACGCTGAGAAGAGGCCTAGGTAGCTCAGTTTTACTGTTACTCAATGACGGCCTTATGCTAATTGTTATTTCTACCAACTGTGAATCACTGAGGGAGCTGTAGGGGTTTAGTTAGTATTATTTTGTCTGGCGTGATCAATTTTCTTTGAAGTGTTGACGTAGTCACTTTTTCCTTGAGATGAAGTGCTCAGTTATCTGTATGGCTGTATAGGATTCTGTAGGGGAGCTAGTTTAGGACAGATTATTGCCACTGCTATGCCGAGAGACAGGCCTGCCAGTCTGCCACTAGTGTGGACACATTACAAACGGGCTAATATACCAGGCCCATCACCTGTAACGATATCACAACTGATGAGCCAATGGGCCACACTCTCGTCCCGTATGATGATTTCTAACTTTAACGGTATTCACTCAATCACGCCTAAAAAATATATATTCCCTCAAAATAATACCCTTAACTGTATTTTTTTTTTCACTCAAGAGTTAACTGTGATTTTTGTTGCATATCGCTAAAAGTTAACTGTATTTTTTCTTTGATCGACGGTGGGCACATGCAACACGAGTATGGTCCATATGGAGTTATGGACAGAACGAACTCTGTCCACGTCTATCTTTCTATTATTTATTAATGTGTATCTATCTTTCTCATTTCATTCACGAGGAGCTGGATGACAAAAAAACTCACATGTCCAGTTTTGGAGTAGAGATGGAGCTAGCAGCCTTCCCAACTCCATAGGTCATCCTCTTAATTACTTACATCGAGGTGGCTTCGATCGTTAAGGAGGATATTGCGCAAAGACGGCGTGCTTTCGCGCATGCTAGAGTAATCTACCCCGCTGAGCCTGACTAGGCAGCTTTTGTTTTTGTTAGCTTGGTGATTTTTGGCATGTTTTACACCTCAATCTAAACATGACATCTTTGTCCAGTGGTTTGTTTTTCCCCTTGCTTATATAAAAAGGCAGTGCTCCTGCCGGTTGCTCCAAAAAAAAAAACTCCATAGGCCCAGGTTGAAGGGTTTGCCGCTGGACTGCACGCATTCTGCAAGACTTCCTACCAGGCTGCTTCATATTCTTTCTACATTTAAAGAGCACGAAAAGATAAATGTGAGTAGCTAATGTAAAATACTATTCACCCAAACCTGACACTATTCACGGGACAACTTGTCTTTTATGTTACTCTAGATGTATATTGAGTTCTGAGCTTTGTTTTGGAATTGTAGAAATAGCTTATAGGTATGTTGTATAACTTTTTCTAATTTTTTCGCATTTTGTAAATATAAATTTTATGAATTGATCCTAGGATCTCACCTAATGAGGAGATCCGATACAAGTCACCGCCCCTAGTCCTGTTGCTACACAGTATAGTACAACATGGCTATTATTTATTCAAGAAAATCTAATCAGAACATAGCTACTTAACATAGTACTTTATTCTGATGATGCCTCAGGTGGGGCCGAGAGCTAAATGTGCACAACGTACGCTGGCATGTACGGCTAATGCAACTGGCCTTCGAACTACACCCAGCATCTGTACCACAAACCTTCTTCTGGTATTTGGTGCACACTTCATCACAAAAATTTGGCAAACACCCTGACGGCAGATAGAGAATGTATTCCTTACAGTGTTGTGCTTTGGCATCTACAAAGAGTGTGTTTGATAGCCCGGGGCTACTCAGAAATTCTCCTCCCAATAAGGATTTCAAGGAGATCAGGTGTTTGTTAGACCGGCTCGTGCCATCTCCACACTGCTGAGGGCATACGAAAAAGAGCTCAGAGCCGGGATGAGGAGCGAAGCCCAAATCGAGCTTCGCTGCTCATCCGGGATGAGCTAATCCCGCAAAACACTGTAGCAGTGCCCCCCCCCAGACCCCCACCCCGCAGGCCATTTGCCCCCCACATCTCCTCTCCTCAGGTCGCCAGCAGAGACACTCCTCCCGCGCCGCCACCGTCAGGGCCTCCCGCACCGCCATCGCGTCCTCTCGCGCCGCCGCCAGGGCCTCTGGTGCCGCCACCACGCCCTCCCGCGCCGCCGCCACGCCCTCGAGCCGCCTCCACGGCCTCCCGTGCCGCCGCCAGGGCCTCGCGCCGCCACGGCCTCCCGCACCGCCGCCAGGGCCTCGCGCCGCCACGGCCACCCGCGCCGCCTCCAGGGCCTCGCGCGCCGCCACACCCTCGCACGAGCCACGGCCGCCGGCCTCCACAACAGCATCTCTGCCATGGACGAGTGTTCCAGGGACCCGATTGCTTTTGTTTCTTATATTTAGGGACCCGATTGCTTTTTATTTTTGTATGGCCCGGCTCTAGTCATACTTGACCACCAAACAACTTCTGTGCTCAGCAACTCTCAACACATCCGGTCTGCCAAACAAAGCAAAAATTTTAACTCAGCATAATTGAGGTCACCATAGTTGAGGAGAGATGGAAAATCTGAGTAGGCCCGGGCTACCAAACACACCCAAAGTCTCACCACAAAGAAGGAAAACACACATGAGTATATATAGTTTCTTGGTTGGTTACTGAAGCACCATCATGCAGAAACAAGTTAAATGGTACCTGATGCTAGTACAAGAAAGGCGAGGGTCACTAGCAAAGCAAGAGCAAACCGCATCTTAGCTCAATATGGTGTACAAAAAGATTTTTCGTTTGCTGTTAGACTTGTGAATTGTGAGAAAGTACAAATGAGAGGACCTGTCCTTTTATAGCCGACGTGATATCAATGCTCATTATTATTATCTCAAAAAAATAGCACTATGGTGGAAGATTGGATAAGTAGCGCATATTTAGGTAGCAACTAATTGAAATATTTATGGATACAAATATCTACTTTCTTTGTTCTGATTTAATCTACATCTTGGGTCCATCTTTTACTCCGATTAATCCTCTATTACTAAACAAGAGCACCCCACTACTTATATTTCTCTCAACATGCAGCTATGACACCTCAGCTTACAACCCCGTCATCATGTTTTTTCGATAAAGGAATATATTAATATCAAAAGATACCAATTACACCCAGGCTCTGCAACAACGCACCACCCTAATGGCACTACGGATGCACACAACCAAAAAAAGAAAAGAAAACTAAGCAGCAAAGGTCCTGCTACAGTATCTCGGGCCTAACAACAACAATACATCCACCGCCAAGACAACACCTGAAATACAAACTCTCCAAAAACGACGCCTTAAAGAAGGGAACAGTGCTCTAACACCGTCGTCGCCCGATCAAAGATCTTAGGTTTTCACCCTGAAGATAGTCCCAGCTCTCAAAACAATGCCTCCAACAAGGTCATTGCCAGGCACAATCAGTTAAGGCCAGACCTTGGGTTTTCACCCTGAAAGGTAGGACTCTAAACTTCACCTGTGTTGTCGCCCCCACTTTCATACCGTTTCTGTGAAGCCCGGAACACCAAGCAAGTCCCTCATCAGCGCGGAGATTTGAACCTCCCTTAGCTAGTCCTCCCATCCGGTCTTCATGAAATTCTCTTCTTCCGACTTTCATCATGGATCCATAGTCACTTGATGTCAACACATAAAAAGACCTTCGCGCCGCTCCCTCCAGAACCAAACGGTCGGAATAAAAGCATGGGTGCGCACGACCGAATACCACTGATCCAGCAAACTCCAGGCAAAAAGTAATGTTACATTCGCCAGCGGAGCCTTCCGGAACTCAACAGTCCATCCAGATCGAGAAGAGCAAAGCTCAGGTCAGTCTTCATCTTCGCCTAAGAGAGACCCTAGGACCGGCGCCTTTATTCAGGTCGGGCCCTCGCGTCGGCGACCATCCCATGCTGGCCACAGCTGCCGCCGTAGACACCAAGCGCATACCGCGTTGTCCGGAGATACCGCACACGCCATGGTCAACGCCGCAACCGAACGCCAACCGTCCACCGGCGAAATCCGTCGCCGGCTTCCATGCCTCTCCACCTCACCGCCGGTACGCGTTACAGATCGAAAAGACCCGGCACCACCATCCGCAGACCGGCCATCTCCGGCGAAGAAGAGGGCCGCCTCCACCATCGAACCCAAGGCTGCTGCCCCGGGCGACCTCGTGCCACGAGAGAATCCCGAGATCATCACCACGCACCGGCGTGAGGCGGAGGGGATGGCGCAGATCGCCGCCCACCACCAGCCAACACCGGCGTGCCGCCGACGGGAGGTGGGGGAACCATAGCACAGATCAAGTCTGGCCGCCGACACCCCGCCATCCGCGTCCGACCGCCGCCGCCGAGCCATCCACACGGGAGTCAGGGGGCCGTCGCCCAGCATCGAGGGAAGATCCCGGCCGCCGTCCGATGCGCACCATGAGGAAAGGCCGCCGCCGCCGCCACGCCCTGTGGTCTTTGCCCGGCGGCGGCGGCGGGAGGCGGCTAGGGTTTCGGGAGGGAGGGGGTCTCGGGAGGTGGCTAGCGCTTTTGTATGAAAGTCATCATGTTTTATCTAATTCAACTTTATTATTTCTGTCGAGCGACTCACTACACTACTGCGCCCCTTGAATTCTTTTTTTCAGTTGCTCTTCAATTTCCTAATCGATACCTCAACATGAAGCAGCCTGTATTTCACTAGATGTGTGACATGCATTTTATTTTCTCATACTACATTTTTCCATAAAAGAGTGTCAGATTTTTTAAAGTTTGAATGTATCATCTAGATCAAGGTTTAAAATAGCGTGCTAAATGAAATAGCGTCAACCTCCTTCAAATGCTATGGACGTTATATCGTGCTAATTACGTGTTATATTTGAATAGCATTTTGAAAAAAATAACAAATATAGCTTAAAAATAAAGGATTTCGCTAAAAAGGTTGGATATTTTGTCCAAAAAGAGTGGATTGTAGCAGCCATCGTAAGATCATGTGCCAGTAAGGCTACAATATCACTCCTATGCTTGCCTCCGCGATATCCTGACCAGAAGGAGTTCCCAGTCGAGATGATGACCTGGAAGGTAAGCATACATCATTTCTCTTTGTGATTTGTGCATGATTTGTGTGCAGTGAAAATAGTAGTGACTGGGAGTCAGTTGGACAGAGCTTGGTGTTTCAGTAGTATTGCCTAGACCTCTAATGAGTTCTATATTTCAGACATCAAACATGCTAATGAATTATATGAAAACAAATTGGCACTGGATCGGATCTTTTAATATATCAGTTGTTACATGCGTCCTCTTCCTGGTTGAACGAATTGAATCTAGCTTAGTTTGATCGAACAACTAACTAAATTGAGGTGCTAATTAATTTGATATGTGCTTCCATCATTTATTAGTTTCTAATTAGATAATCATGCTTTTGGTGACATTTGAGGTAAGAAAGAGCCTGAGTTTGGCAATGCTCGGTGCTACCTGGGGCATTGGCTAGGCAGTCATGGACAGTTGAGGTAAAGCTGGCACGATTTATAATGTACTGTCATTTGTTGTTCGTATCTGAAATGTATTAGTGCAGACACCGCATCAGGCTCTGATCTAGACACTTTTTTCTGTGATGGATGCAGGGATGTACAATGCATGAGTCTAATGGCTCAACTACAAGCAAATAAAATTCAGTGTTTATAAGGTACGTACATCAATCGCAAAAAAGGTATGCCAATTTTCATGCATGCCATCATTAGTTAGGGTTTTATTTTCTCGTGCCCCTGGTTCGTTAGTTGTACTCAGTTTTCCCCAGCCGCTAAACTTTTCCTCAGTTTTCCCCTCCCTCTAGTTTGAAACCCCTCGCAGACGCTCGGACGGGAGGGTTGCCGTTTGGTCAGAGGCCTTGACCGTTACCGGTGACGGCTAGAGAGCCGCGGTGGTTTTGAATTGACCGTTGCTTTTGAATTGTGTTGACTGTTGACTGGAGGAGCTCACCCAAAACTTTCCCCTCCGCCCGAGACTGGAGGAGCTCACACACCGCCCCTCCGCCGCCACGCCGTCCTTCCCTCCTACCTTATGGCGTTGTCCGCCGCCGAGCCGCCCCCGCCCCCACCACCACCCCCGGGAGGCGGAGAGGGCTCCGCCTCCACCAGATCTAGATCTACCCTTGTCGCCGTAGAGTTTGTACATCCGTCTGGTGTGCCGATTATTCCCCTCAGCCGCGGAGAAGATTGGGAATCGGATGGATCTAACGCATGGATTCCATCTGGGTAAGCATCGTCTGCCTATGTGAATTAACAGTAGGAAGTTTTTGAGCGCCAATCGTTGTTGCTCAACTAACTGTGTTGCTTTTCGAATAGAATTGATCCAGCGCTGGCTTTTCGGCTGGTGGTTAGGCTAGACTCTAGCTTTACGCGTGATTCCAAACACCATAAGAATGGGTTTTACATCCCTGCGGTGGTTGCAACCACCATCTCGTTGAGGAATTTGAAAGCTAACATCTAAGATAAGTACGCTTGGAGCTCTCGCGATGCAGTTCATTTCGAATATTTCAACAGCACGGAGCGAAGATTGGTTCCACTAATTTTCGACGACGATCTGGGAATTCTTTTGCTTTGAATGCTTCTTGCCGTTTCTGTAAAATCCGTATCCATGTGGACAGGGGCCAGGCATCACCTGGTGTTGGGGCATCATCAGGTGGTCGGGCATTATGTCTCTCTACTGCTGATGCCTCTGCTAATAGTGTGCGCCGCGACGCTCCTTGTAGGTCCACAACAGCACCATCTTTCCCCAGTGGTAGTGGTAGCCAGATCGTTCATGCGGTCGATGTGGAGGACGATGCAGAGATTGGGGATCAGTCTCCTCAAGATGATGAGGATGAGTTGATGTTTCCTGAATTGGTAGATCGATGCAGTAAGCAGGCAATGGAGGATCAATACATGAAATATATTGCTTTTGGTGCAAGATTTGATGACACTGATGATGAAGAGAAGGATGAGAACAATGACAGCCTCGTTTTAGCCAATTACGAAGGTAATGACTTGCCAACAATTGAGTGGAACAGGGAGGATCCTCAGCTTGCATCAGGCACCGTATTTCAACGATGATGGAATGTCGTACTGCAATTACTACATATTGCCTTCGCTCTAAGAATAATTATGAGGTTATTAAAAATGAGCCAGGTAGGTTCACAGTTAAATGCCCATACAAGAGGTGTAGGTGGAGGCTGCTGTCATCCACAATGCGCAGAAGCACCTTGGTTCAGGTACTACGCCGACCGGTTGTGTATTTCACGGTGTAAAATTTGTTAACTGTTACTGACATACCTTATCATTATATTTCAGATAAAGAAGAATGAGGAAGTCCATAGGTGTCCACCTCGAGGGGGAGAGCCAGAGGTGAAAACAAAGCTAGGGAAGACTATGTGGTTGGCAGATGCAATCCTAGATTGGCTGAGAGAAACTCGTTCACTTGGTCCAACAGCACTCAAGAAAAAAAATGCTTGAGAAGTTTGATATAAAAGTACCTTACATGAGGATGTTCTATGCAAAGGAAATGGCTCTTGACAGGATCAATGGTCCATGGAATGAAAGCTTTCACTTGCTTTACACTTTCAAAGCTGAAGTGGAGATGTCTAGTCCAGGCAGTGTTGTAGCGATAGACAAGCATATAGTTCCCTACAAATTGAAAAGCGGGAAGGTAATTGATGACCCACAAGTATAGGGGATCGCAACAGTCTTCGAGGGAAGTATTACCCAATTTATTGATTCGACACAAGGGGAGACAAAGAATACTTGTAAGCCTTAACAGTGGAGTTGTCAATTCAGCTGCACCTGGAAAAAGACTTGCTCGCAAGAGTTTATCAGTAGCAACAGTTTTATAGCAGTAGGAATAGTGGAATAACAACAACGGTGAAATAAAGACAGCAGTAGTGATTATAGTAAACAGCAGGATTAAAATACTGTAGGCACAGGGACGGATGAACGGGCGTTGCATGGATGAGAGAATTCATATAACAATCATGGTAGGGCATTTGCAGGTAATAATAAAGCGGTATCCAAGTACTAATCAATCAATATGCATGCGTTCCATATATAGTCGTACATGCTCGCAATGAGAAACTTGCACAACATCTTTTGTCCTACCAGCCGGTGGCAGCCGGGCCTCTAGGGAAACTACTGGAAATTAAGGTACTCCTTTTAATAGAGTACCGGAGCAAAGCATTAACACTCCGTGAACACATGTGATCCTCACATCACCGCCTTCCCCTCCGGTTGTCCCAATTCTTGTCACTTTGGGGCCTCGGGTTCCGGACAACAACGTGTGTATACAACTTGCAGGTAAGATCATAAAACAATGCATATCATGATGAAACAATAACATGTTCAGATCTGAGATCATGGCACTCGGGCCCTAGTGACAAGCATTAAGCATAACAAGTTGTAACAATATCATAAAAGTAACATCTACGGATACTAGGAACCATGCCCTAACAATCTTGTGACTATTACATGATCAATCTCATCCAATCCCTACCATCCCCTTCATCCTACAGCGGGGGAATTACTCACACATGGATGGGGGAAACATGGCTGGTCGATGGAGAGGCGTTGGTGGTGATGGTGGTGAAGATCCCCTCCAATTCCCCGTCCCGGCCGAGTGCCAGAACGGAGTTTCTGGTCCCGAGGCGGAGTTTCGCGATGGCGGCGGCGTACTGGATGGTCTCTGGAAATATGGTCGAACCCCCTGGCGTTTTTAGGTCTAAAGGCATATGTAGTCCAAAGGAGAGCGTCGGGGGGGCCGCCGAGGCGCTGTTGCCTGCCAAAACCCACCGGCGAGCAGTGGTTAAGCAACACGAAGAGCCGGGAGGCTTCCAAGACTGCAGGGGGCCCTGGTCCCTCGACGTCGTCCCGCAAATGTTCCGGCACACGTCCTAGCGGTTGCAAGGGCGTGCCACCTGACCTATACCTGGTCAGGAAGGTGTTGGATTGCTTCGATTAGTTTCCTGCATGGCAGACACGTAAACATTAAATACGAGCCCGATCGGCTCTCAGGTTTTTTTGATATCTACTATATTACAGATACACGGGCAATCTAGCCCAAACTCTTCGTGCAAGGCCGCTTCAAAGACGCTCCACGTGTATATCCTTCAATCCCATCTTCACTTACGGCCCATCTCCTGATTTGGCCAAAATCTGGTGATAACACATGCCCCCTGGTTTTGGCAATGATAATTTCAAAACCACTCTGTTTTTTCTTTTCTTCGAGGGGTCATGTCGTGGCAGAGCAGAACCGTCGCAGTATTCTTCATCATGATGCCTTGCCTTCTCAACTTCTCTGCACGATTTGACAGTTGTGACACCACATCCTCGAAAACTGCTTGAGCATTAAATCTCCGCTATATCCCCTTTTATTTAGCCACATTTTGCAGTTCCCTTCTTCATCCCCTTCGCATTAGCACTCCAAAAGCCCTCCTCTGCCACCATGTCTTCCTCTTCTTCCTCCTCTTCGTCGGGTCTTTCCTACGTGTCCTCTCCCCTTCGAGAGTCGACACCAGAGTGGGGTACGCAGGCGGCGTACGACATCCTCGCCCCAACGGCGTGGGACAATGAAGACCACGACTCCTCCGTCTGGTCCAAGGATGACAAATCCTTGACCGACGGGGAGAGTGACCTCCGCTTCCTCGCCGACGGGGAAACGGAGGAGGAGAGCGATGACGATCGCTTCTCCTGGGCCGACTTCACCTCCTCCGAGGAGGAGAAGGAGGAAGAGGATGAGGAGGATGACACCTCCTCCGACGAGCCGCCGCCAAGCGCTTCTGTCCCTGGCCGGGAAACCTCAGCGACTTCGACAGCGACGACAATGCTGACGAGGAGGACGAGGACAACGAGGGCCCCGCCGGCGGCCGCGGCAGCAGCGACGACGAGCTCGCCGGGAGTAGTGCCGACAGCGGCGACGACAGCGACGACGAGGGTAGCGACGGCCCGTAGATAGGATCCTTAGTATAGGACCAGTAGTAGTAGATGGGGCAATGTATCCCCTAGTTCTTCCTTTTGAGAGCAATCAGCTCTTTTATGTAAGAAATCCTATTATCAATGAAGAACTTCCTTCAATTCGATTTTGCCGATTTCCTTCATGTTGATTTAGCCGATTTCCCCTCATTCTGACTTTGCCGATTGTTAACTCGGTCAATGCTCAATGAGCCGATGGCAACGCATCAGTCCTCCACGATAAATTGCGAGGCAGGTCAATTCAGTTATCCCCTCAGACGGTAACCTGAGCTTAATGTTAGACTTAACGGCACAACTCCTGACTCAATGCCTTCAGGAGAGCTCTAGGACCGTTGCTGAAACACCTTGATGCCGAAGCTGATACTTCTGCAGAACAGGTACCATTTGCCCACAACTTTCCTTGTGATGCTCTGTTTCTTCGCAGCAACAAGATGGCCCAGAGCCTATCAATGATGATGGCTCCCTCTTCAAATTCCTCCCACCAGCTCTGGTGGTTCTCTTCTGCAAGAACTCACCACCTTTCGAAAAGGTTGTAACGCAGAGCCAGCCGATTCCAACAAAATTGGCTCCCAAGAGCAAAGAATCTTCAGGGCCAGCTGCCCCCCCGAGCCTCAGTCAGGGCGAGAATAGCAGTGAGAAAGATGGCTGCCAAGAAAACTCTGAAGGGCGTCATCCTTCTAGCATATTCGTTCATTAATCTTGCTCTTGTAGACCTCTACCGAAGATGATATCAGCGAGGAGACGCAATCCAGCCGACGAGGCTCAAGCTTGGGCACCTCTGGGGACACCACCACGTAAAACCAGCCGGATGTGCCACCATCGGCTTCCAAGAAAAGGTCAGCCCCTGAACCTGCTGCCCCTCCAGCTCCCATCAAAACAGGGCAGGGAAGCTTACGCACAAGGAGCCGATGCACCAAGAGGGCTCGGAAGGATCAGCAAACCCCTTTCTCGAACCAAGAAGCTTCACATGTAATGGCTCTCTAACTCCTCCTAGCTCAATTCTTGCGATTTGCTGCTCAGATCGGCTCACCATCTTCTTTGCAAACTGATGAAACTTCCAGTGGGAATGTTGATGAGGTTCTGATGCCCTCCACATCTCTGGACGTAACAACCTCTAAAGGTGACATTGACCAAGTCGCCACCTTGGCCAAACCCCAGGCAGAAACGCCACAGCCGATCGCATCGTCATCGGCTGTTCCCATGGTATGCTGCCCTTGTTGTTTGTCAGGGCTGGGATCTCTCAGGCTTGCTGTCGTTCGACCCTGAATCCATCGAGCCGGCCCCTCCACAACATGTGATGAACCAAGTCCCAGCTCCAACGCCTCAAAGCTCTGCTTTCTTCCCCCATTGAGACATTGGTTGAAAACTCTGAGGAGGTGAAGAACATCCTTGAAGAAATCCAGCCCCACGTCCCAATGACGCTGCAGTTGAAGCTCCGGCCAGTCGTGACGTTGTCTGCCTTCAAGTCAAGGGTGCAGTTGGCTCATCAGAGAGGCCTGCTCAAATTCTATAGTCGATGGCTGTGCATCGGCTTTTTATTCTGAAGTCGATGCCCGAGCATCGGCTATGCTTAAAATTTTTCTATTTTCTATTTTTTATTAGCCGATCGATTTCATGAATCGGCTCCTCCTGGGTACATACTTCGTGGCCTTGTATCTTCTCTGTGTGTATCCCCCCCGAGCCGAATCCTTCAAGTGATTGAAGATATCGGCTTTCCAGCCAACTATAAGCCTGTCAGACCACTCACCATGCTAAATAGCACAGCGACTAGCAAGTGTGGTGAGAATGTGGTTTGGCCGATTGCTGGAATCGGCCTCCCTTGCAGTTGTATCGCCAAGTAAAGGTCTCTACTCTTCCTGTCCATCAGATGCTGTAAACCCATACCCCAGCTTCCCATCGCTTGCTAAATCAATGCTGAACACAGGCAGAAGGCAGGTTGAGGCTCATTTTGGCCGATTGCTAGAATCGGCCTCCTTTTCCATTGCAATGTTTAATGAGGGTTTACAACTTCTTGTTTCTCTGCTATGGCTACATGGCATGCTTGAGGTGAGATCCTTTCTTTTTATTTTTTGGGGCCGATCGCAGGGATCGGCCTCGCCACGTACGTCCATAGACTTGGGTCTTGCTACTCTGCCAGGCCAGTGGATAAGACCATCCTCACCCCGTTTTTTGAAGCTTCGATGCGCTCACAGCCGTCCAGATTGATTCCAGAGAGCGGCTCTTGGTCGTTTGCTTCCCAAATGTTCATGGCGGCCAAAGAGTTTTCGATCGAATCATCTGCATGAACAACCTCCACTTCATCTCCATCCCATTGTATGATGCACTTATGCATTGTGGATGGAATGCAACAGTTAGCGTGTATGCAATCCCTTCCTAGCAGGACAGCATAAGTGCTTTTGCTGTCGACGATGAAGAACGACGTAGGGATGGTTTTTCGGCCGACAGTTAAGTCGACGTTCAGGACACCTTTGGCTTCTGACGCTTGGCCGTTGAAATCGCTTAGTGTGACGTTGGTCTTGATCAGATCTTCATTGGAACGTCCCAAACGTCGCAACATGGAGTACGACATTATATTGACTGCTGCTCCCGTGTCAACCAGCATCTTGCTGATAGGCTGCCCGTTGATATAACCTTTCAGGTATAGGGCTTTCACATGCCTGTAGCTCCTCTCTCGTGGCTTATCAAAGATAACTGGTCGTGGACCACAGTCAAACTATGCCACTGACACTTCCTCGTCTCTTGGAGCACAAAACTCTGACGGAAGGATGAACACCATGTTTGTGTCAGCCGATGCCTCTGCATCGGCTTTTGCCTGCTTGGGTCGCCACACTTTCTTTGGTGGGCGAGTCTCCATCTCCAACGTATGCTGAATTTTCACGGCCAGATCGGGCCGTGCTTTTCTCAACGTGTACAGGTACTGCGCCTCGGCTTCCTCCAGGTTACGTAGCCGTTGCACCCTGCGCTTTTGGGAGTGGCTGAGTCCATCAGAGCACCACCTTGGTCGGTGATACCTATCTTCTTCTTCTGACTCCTCGAAGTCTTCATCTTGAGATGACTCAGCCCGTTTTTTCTGAGGTGGGAGAGGTCCTAGATGCTTGAACACTGAAACTTCATTTGTTCCCTTCCTCTTCTGTCTACATTCTGGGCAGTTCTCGATTGTAGGCAATCGGCTCATTCCTGAGTCCCAGCAGTGTTTGAAGAAAGGACAGTTCCAATGCCTATCCACGTCCTCTTGCTCTCTCGATCTCCATTATGCCATTTGCAGTATGGCCTGCCGTTCATCTCTTGTAACGTGGGGATTTTGTGGCCTTCGGGTAACTTCAGCTGTTTTTCCTTTAGCAGCAAATCAAAAATCTGCTCCGTTTTGCTTAAGTCAAAGTCAAACCCTTTTGCAGGCCCTGGTTGTTTCACCCACTTGCAGGACACGGGCTTTGCCCCCCGAGTCCATTCAGCTACAGCGACTTCCTGATCTTCTGCAGAATCTTCATCTTCTCCCGTCTCGATCGGGCGACGCGCTTGAACTTGTCCCGGTACAATTCCGGGTGGCGCTGTTCATACGATGTCAACTTCCGAACCATATGCGCCGGTGAATTGTAGTCCGCTTGGAAGGTCACATCCTTGAGCGGCGCTGACAGGCCTGCTATCGCCAGCTCGACTGCTTCCTTCTCAGATAAACGAACCGAATAACATCGGTTCCTGACGGTCCTGAAGCGCTGAATGTATTCAGACACCGTCTCTCCTCGCCTCTGCCGAACCTGTGTCAGATCGGCAATGCCAGCTTCAGTAGCTTCTGAATGATACTGTATGTGGAACTGCTCTTCCAGCTGCTTCCACGTTCGAACCGAATCTGGTGGCAACGAGGTGTACCACCCGAAGGCCGGACCCGTGAGAGATTGTGAAAAGAACCTCACACGCAGCTCGTCTGAAGCTGAGACCATGCCCAACTGTGCCAAATATCGGCTCACGTGCTCAATTGAGTTGGTCCCTTCTGATCCACTGAATTTTGTGAAGTCAGGGAGCCGATACTTAGGCGGTAGTGGGATTAGGTCATACTCGTTGGGATACGGCTTGGAATAGCCGATCATTCTGTTCTTCGGCAGGATGCCGAACTGATCTCTCAAGATTGCAGTGATCTGATCCACCGTAGGAGCTGCAGAGGTTGAGCGTTCCTGACTTGTTCCGGTGGCATATTTAGCTAGCCACGCCTGTTTCTCAGCATCTGCTCCAGAACTTCCTCCTGCTGTGGCAATCCCTCCGGCTGTGGCAGTCCCTCCTGCTGTAACCTGGCTTACCCAGTTGTTGCAGTCCGGCACGTACGTGCACACGTATCCATGTGGAATCTCCTTGGGCGGCTCATACAAGAATTGGTAATCGCCAGGATCACCTCCAACCTTGTAGACGACGTACGCCGGTGAACCTTGTTGCTGTGGAGATGCCATCGTGTACGGCAGTGGTGGCCCGGTGTAGAACGGTATCTCTCCCTGATGAGTTCCTAGCGCAGGTCCTGAAGGAGAATACTGATGCTTCATGATTTCTTGCACCACGTGAAGCGCAACACGCTCCAAAGTGTTCACCAGGCTCTCAGAATGCCGATGTAGAGAATGAGCAACGGCATAGTTAATTTCCTGCCGCAGGGCTCTGGTATGTTACTCCGAAGGGAGAGATAGATCTAGTCCCTCCAACGCGCCTTCGGGTTGGAACCCTTTGAACTTGATCCCGTGCGAACGGATCTTCTCGAAAGAGCCGATGAGATCGGCTTTGAAGATGGCCTTGAGATCATCATATTTCTTCTTATGCTCAGCAGGCAGATCTTCGTACTTGACCGGTTCTTCCGCCATGTCGGATGTTGACGTGCTTGTTGCGGAAGATGGTCCCACCGGGCGTGCCAGAATGTGTTGCCTGCCAAAACCCACCGGAGAGCAGTGGTTAAGCAACACGAAGAGCCGGGAGGCTTCCAAGACTGCAGGGGGCCCTGGTCCCTCGACGTCGTCCCGCAAATGTTCCGGCACACGTCCTAGCGGTTGCAGGGCGTGCCACCCGACCTATACCTGGTCAGGAAGGTGTTGGATTGCTTCGATTAGTTTCCTGCATGGTAGACACGTAAACATTAAATACGAGCCCGATCGGCTCTCAGGTTGCCCTGTGGATCGGCTCAAAGAGCCGATCGCCCCATGGTACACGTCGGGTTAACGATGACATGGGGCTCCTGCTTGATCAATACAAAGTTAAACCAATCTACGACAGTTTAGGGTTTTCACCGCATGATCGGAACATCCTACGCGTAGTTGAGCCTAATAGACACGAAAGATAATGGAAAACTAACCCTAGAAGAGGCCTAAAAAAGCAACATTAAGTCAATTCCCGGAACATCCCTCTTAGGATTAACAAACCATACCTTACGTACTACCGGATCGTTCAACCCGTTTGCAAGGCCTAACCATACAGATATTAAACCAATCCTTGAAGAATCAAGGAGCAACTATAACAGATTGGATCTACTAAATAACGAACAAGCAAGGTGCTGCCCTTACACCTAGGTAGGTATAAGGACAGCTAGATATCGTGGGGCAGCATAGCTAAGCAAGCATGTATAAGAAAAGCATCCATGCCAGCCCCAAAACACCTATGATAAATAGTGCTACTCGCCATCAACAACGCTTCAGCACGAGCAAACGCAAGGTAACGAATAAACGCGTACTGCCTAGATCGCAAGATGCGATCTAGGCAGCATGATGCTTACCCGGAAGAAACCCTCGAAAGTAGGGGTGGTGATGCGCCTGATTTGTGTTTGTTGTGAACGTGATTGTCCTCCTTTTTCGATAACCCTAGATACATATTTATAGTCCAAGGGACTTTCTAATTCGGGCGTGCACCTAACCGTGCACGGGTTAAACTCTATCTTTTAATTCTAAACTAAGATGCGATCTACTATATTACAGATACACGGGAAATCTAGCCCAAACTCTTCGTGCAAGGCCGCTCCAAAGACGCTCCACGTGTATATCCTTCAAGCCCATCTTCACTTACGGCCCATCTCCTGATTTGGCCAAAATCTGGTGATAACAGGCGCCCACACAACAAGGCGGCGTGCCCCCCTCCTGGGCCGCGCCGGCCTAGTGTGTGGGGGCCTCGGGCCCCCACCTGGCTTGCCCTTCTGGCTCCGTCAATATTCTGGGAAAATAGGACCTTTCGCATAAATTCCGAGGATTTTCCTGAAAGTTGGATTTCTGCACAAAAACGAGACACCGTGAGCAATTCTGCTCGAAAACAGCGTTAGTCCGTGTTAGTTGTATCCAAAATACACAAATTAGAGGCAAAACAATAGCAAAAGTGTTCGGGAAAGTAGATACGTTTTGGACGTATCAACTCCCCCAAGCTTAGCTTATTGCTTGTCCTCAAGCAATTCGATTAACAACCGAGTGCGATAAAAGAACTTTCACGAACACATTTGTTCATATGATGTAAATATTCTCATGATATGGCAAGTGCTTAAGCAATTCATAATAAGGTACATGCAAATAAAGTCATCTAGTAACTGTGTCAATCATAAAAGAGATACCAACAAACTAATCACAAGCATCATGAAACACTTCAATAAGCAGGATTGCAATGTTCATAAAAGGATATGATAAAGTGGTATCTTCCTTGCCTGTATTTGTAGCAAAACATAAATGCCTAGGCACCTCTGAAGTTCATAGAAAGACTAGAAGTAAAATTGTCAAAGATAAAAGCATCAAAGTTATACCACAGCTGATCATATTTTGGGACAAGCATATTATACTAAGAATGACAGATCATGCTCTCAAGAAAGTGCTCAAAGAAAGGATGGTGACTCAACATAAAAGTAAAAGATTGACCCTTCGCAGAGGGAAGCAGGGATTAACATGTGCTAGAGCTTTTCATTTTTCAAAGACAGAAGTAAAATTATTTTGAGAGGTGTTTGTTGTTGTCAACGAATGATAGTGGGTACTCTAACCACCTCGCCAACCAGACTCTCAAGAGCGGCTCCCATGAAGGACGTTATCTCTACCGAGCAAGGTAGATCATCCCTCTTCTCTTTTGTTTACACATGTATTTTAGTTTCATTATGGATGACACTCCCCCAACCTTTGCTTACACAAGCCATGGCTAACCGAATCCTCGGGTGCCTTCCAACATTCACATACCATGGGGAAGTGTCTATTTGCAGATTAAGTTGCTTACTGATGAATCAGAGCAAAACACATGAAGAGAATTATTAATGAAGGTTGATTAATTGGGGCTGGGAACCCCGTTGCTAGCTCTTTTTGCAAATTTATTGGATAAGCGGATGTGCCACTAGTCCATTAGTGAAAGTCTGTCCGGAGTAAATGACAAGGTTGAAAGATAAAACACCACATATTTCCTCATGAGCTATAAAACATTAACACAAATTGGGAAGTAGTTTGAAGGTTTAAAGGTAGCACATGAGAATTTACTTGGAATGGTTTGAAATGCCATGCATAGGTATTTATGGTGGACACTTTGGAACAACTTGGTTTCAGGTGTTTGGAAGCACGAGCAGCGTTCCCGCTCAGTACAAGTGGAGGCTAGCAATGGACTGGGAAGCGACAATCAAGAGAGCAATAACCATCATAATCATGCTTGCGACAAAATAAAATCAACGGAGGCATAAAAGTGATACAAGAACTCTGAAGCAAAGTAAATCATCGAGGCTTAATTGACTTTTGTTTAGTCATATGCATGCGTGAGCATGTTCCAAGTCGATTCAAGTGAATTATTCAGAGGAGGATACCACAATGTCATACCTATCTATGAATAAAACAATGCAAGCAAATATTCATGACATGCTACTCATTATTAATAGATTGGAACTAATCATGAGAGATCATAAACTACTAGACTTTCATTAAATGACATATACCTCACATGAACCAACTAAGCATGCTCACATGGATGAGTATATGTACAAAAATGAAGACAAATAGAGTTCATACCAGCCTCTCACCACAGTCAAGTTGCCGTAGATCGTCATTATTGCCTTTCACTTGTGCAGCTTGAATAATGATATGAAATGAAACCAAGCTCCAACCACCGGAGACCTCTGAACTCCGTAATGAACTTTACAAAACCAAAGAAGAACAACAAATATTTTTGGCGTTTTCGGGTTAGAAACAAGAACAAAAGGAAACAAGAAAACAAAGCAAAATCTTTTTGGGTTTTCTCATAGCAAACCAACGATAGCAAATAAAGTAAAATAAGAGCAAAGAACCAAATAAACAAATGGTGAAGAGAAACAACATAAATATTTTTGGTCTTTTTGTGTTTTAGGAAAAAAACAAAGCGAAAACAAGAGAATGCAAACTAACAGAAACACAGAAAAGCAGGACGACAGAAATCTGCCAAAACCTGACAGCAGTACAGAAATCGAATTTAACAAAAATCTTCCATTGCTCAGCTCAAAAAGTGTTCAACTAATGAAAGTTAGATAACAACCTGGGGCACATGCTCAAAAATGTGCAACTCAAAATAACGTTCTCGCTGTGCGTACGAATTTTTTTGAAAACACTCTAAGAAACTAAACAAGTATGTACAAGTATCCAGCAACAATAATATGCAAAGAATGAGTGATGCCGGTATACCTCCCCCCAAGCTTAGGCTTTTGGCCTAAGTGGAGTTCATTCCCAACGAGGGTCGGGGTTCCACGCCGGTGGATCGTACATGGAGTGATAATAAGGCCCCTGCGCAGAAGAATGTCGTGGAGGCTCCACATGACCATAATGTTGATATGAGGAGCTCGCTGCATCGGATGAAGAGTCAAGGTGTGATGCGCGTAAATGTAAACGTCCGTTGGGAACCCCAAGAGGAAGGTATGATGCGCACAGTGGCAAGTTTTCCCTCAGAAAGAAACCAAGGTTTAATCGAACCAGGAGGAGCCAAGAAGCACGTTGAAGGTTGATGGTGGCGAAATGTGATGCGGCGCAACAACAGGGATTCCGGCGCCAACGTGGAACCTGCACAACACAACCCAAGTACTTTGCCCCAACGAAACAGTGAGGTTGTCAATCTCACCGGCTTGCTGTAACAAAGGATTAACCGTATTGTGTGGAAGATGATTGTTTGCAAGAAAACAAGTAAAACAAGTATTGCAAGTAGATTGTATGCTATGTAAAGAATAGGACCGGGGTCCACAGTTCACTAGAGGTGTCTCTCCCATAAGATAAAAGCATGTTGGGTGAACAAATTACAGTCGGGCAATTGACAAATAGAGAAGGGCATAACAATGCATATACATGATATGATAAATATAGTGAGATTTAATTGGGCATTACGACAAAGTACATAGACCGCCATCCAACTGCATCTATGCCTAAAAATTCCACCTTCAGGTTATCATCCGAACCCCATTCAGTATTAAGTTGCAAAGCAACAGACAATTGCATTAAGTATGGTGCGTAATGTAATCGACAACTACATCCTTAGACATAGAATCAATGTTTTATCCCTAGTGACAACAGCACATCACAACCTTAGAACTTTCTGTCACTGTCCCAGGTGTCAATGAAGGCATGAACCCACTATCGAGCATAAATACTCCCTCTTGGAGTTAAGAGTAAAAACTTGGCCATAGCCTCTACTAATAACGGAGAGCATGCAAGATCATAAACAACACATAAATAATAGATTGATAATCACCATAACATAGTATTCTCTATCCATCGGATCCCGACAAACACAACATATAGTATTACGGATAGATGATCTTGATCATGTTAGGCAGCTCACAAGATCCAACAATGAAGCACAATTAGGAGAAGACGACCATCTAGCTACTGCTATGGACCCATAGTCCAGGGGTGAACTACTCACTCATCACTCCGGAGGCGATCATGGCGATGAAGAGTCCTCCGGGAGATGAATCCCCTCTCCGGCAGAGGTGCCGGAGGCGATCTCCTGAATCCCCCGAGATGGGATTCGCGGCGGCGGCGTCTCTGGAAGGTTTTCCATATCGTGGCTCTCGGTACTGGGGGTTTCGCGACGGAGGCTATTTGTAGGCGGAAGGGCAGGTCAAGAGGCGGCACGAGGGGCCCAGGGGGCAGGGCCGCGCGGCCAGGGCCTGGGCCGCGCCGCCCTGTCACCTGGCCACCTCGTGGCCCCACTTCGACTCCCCTTCGGTCTTCTGGAAGCTTCGTGCAAAAATAGGACCCTGGGCGTTGATTTCGTCCAATTCCGAGAATATTTCGTTACTAGGATTTCTGAAACCAAAAACAGCAGAAAACAACAACTGGCTCTTCGGCATCTTGTTAATAGGTTAGTTCCAGAAAATGCGTAAATACGACATATAATGTGCATAAAACATGTAGGTATCATCAATAAAGTAGCATGGAACATAAGAAATTATCGATACGTTGGAGACGTATCAGCATCCCCAAGTTTAGTTCTGCTCGTCCCGAGCAGGTAAAACGATAACAAAGATAATTTCTGAAGTGAAATGCCATCATAATCTTGATCATACTATTTGTAAACATATGTAATGAATGCAGCGATCAAAACAATGGTAATGACATGAGTAAACAAGTGAATCATAAAGCAAAGACTTTTCATGAATAGTACTTCAAGACAAGCATAAATAAGTCTTGCATAAGAGTTAACTCATAAAGCAATAAATCAAAGTAAAGGTGTTGAAGCAACACAAAGGAAGATTAAGTTTCAGCGGTTGCTTTCAACTTATAACATGTATATCTCATGGATATTGTCAACATAAAGTAATATAACAAGTGCAATATGCAAGTATGTAGGAATCAATGCACAGTTCACACAAGTGTTTGCTTCTTAAGGTGGAGGGAGATAGGTAAACTGACTCAACAATAAAAGTAAAAGAATGGTCCTTCAAAGAGGAAAGCATCGATTGCTGTATTTGTGCTAGAGCTTTTATTTTTAAAACATGAAACAATTTTTTCAACGGTAGTAATAAAGCATATGAGTTATGTAAATTATATCTTACAAGTTGCAAGCCTCATGCATAGTATACTAATAGTGCCCGCACCTTGTCCTACTTAGCTTGGACTACCGGATCTTTGCAATGCCATGTTTCAACCAAGTGTCACAAAGGGGTACCTCCATGCCGCCCGTACAAAGGTCTAAGGAGAAAGCTCGCATTTTGGATTTCTCGCTTTTGATTATTCTCAACTTAGACATCCATACCGGGACAACATGGACAACAGATAATGGACTCCTCTTAAATGCATAAGCATGTAGCAACAATTATTATTCTCATATGAGATTGAGGATATATGTCCAAAACTGAAACTTCAACCATGATTCATGGCTTTAGTTAGCGGCCCAATGTTCTTCTCTAACAATTTGCATGATCCAATCATTAAGGTGATAGATCCTTCAGACAAGACGGACATGCATAGCAACTCACATGATATTCAACAAAGAATAGTTGATGGCGTTCCCAGAAGCATGGTTATCGCACAACAAGCAACTTAATAAAAGATAAAGTGCATAAGTACATATTCAATACTACGATAGTTTTTAAGGCTATTTTGTCCCATGAGCTATATATTGCAAAGGTAAATGATGGAATTTTAAAGGTAGCACTCAAGCAATTTACTTTGGAATGGCGGAGAAATACCATGTAGTAGGTAGGTATAGTGGACACAAATGGCATAGTGGTTGGCTCAAGGATTTTGGATGCATGAGAAGTATTCCCTCTCGATACAAGGTTTAGGCTAGCAAGGTTATTTGAAGCAAACTCAAGGATGAACCGGTGCAGCAAAACTCACATAAAAGACATATTGTAAACATTATAAGACTCTACACCGTCTTCCTTGTTGTTCAAAACTCAATACTAGATATTATCTAGACCTTAGAGAGACCAAATATGCAAATCAAATTTTAGCAAGCTCTATGTATTTCTTCATTAATGGGTGCAAAGCATATGATGCAAGAGCTTAAACATGAGCACAACAATTGCCAAGTATCACATTATCTAAGACATTTTAGAATTACTACATGTAGCATTTTCCAATTCCAACCATATAACAATTTAACGAAGAAGAAACTTCGCCATGAATATTATGAGTAAAGCCTAAGGACATATTTGTCCATATGCAACAGCGGAGCGTGTCTCTCTCCCACAAAGTGAATGCTAGGATACATTTTATTCAAACAAAAACAAAAACAAAAACAAACCGACGCTCCAAGTAAAGAACACAAGATGTGACTGAATAAAAATATAGTTTCAGGGGAGGAACCTGATGATGTTGTCGATGAAGAAGGGGATGCCTTGGGCATCCCCAAACTTAGATGCTTGAGTCTTCTTAAAATATGCAGGGGTGAACCACGGGGGCATCACCAAGCTTAGAGCTTTCACTCCTCTTGATCATAGTATATCATACTCCTCTCTTGACCCTTAAAAACTTCCTTCACACCAAACTTCAAGCAAACTCATTAGAGGGTTAGTGCACAATTAATAATTCACATATTCAGAGGTGACACAAACATTCTTTTCACTTCTGGACATTGCATAAAGCTACTGGACATTAATGGATCAAAGAAATTCATCCAATATAGCAAAAGAGGCAATGCGAAATAAAAGGCAGAATCTGCCAAAAACAGAACAGTCCGTAAAGACGAATTTTAAAATGGCACCAGACTTGCTCAAATGGAAAAACTCAAAACTAATGAAAGTTGCGTACATATCTGAGGATCACGCTCGTAAATTGGCAGATTTTTTAGAATTTTCTACAAAGACTTGTGCCCAGATTCGTGACAGACAGCAATGCTGTTTCTGCGCAGCGATCCCAAATATAACATCAACTATAACATAGAAACTTTACTTGGCACAAAAACATGATAAGGAGAGGTTTCTACAGTAGTAAACAACTTCCAAGACTCAAAAATATAAAACAAAGTACTGTAGTAAAAACATGGGTTGTCTCCTATAAGCGCTTTTCTTTAACGCCTTTCAGCTAGGCGCAGAAAGTGCAAATCAAGTATTATCAAGAGATGAGGCATCAACATCATAACTTGTTCTAATAATAGAATCAAAAGGCAACTTCATTCTCTTTCTAGGGAAGTGTTCCATACCTTTCTTGAGAGGAAATTGATATTTAATATTACCTTCCCTCATATCAATAACAGCACCAACGGTTCGAAGAAAAGGTCTTCCCAACACAATAGGACAAGATGCATTGCATTCGATATCCAAGACAACAAAATCAACGGGGACAAGGTTATTGTTAACCGTAATGCGCACATTATCAATCCTCCCCAAAGGTTTCTTTTTAACATTATCGGCAAGATTAACATCCAAATAACAATTCTTCAATGGTGGCAAGTCAAGCATATCATAAATCTTTTTAGGCATAACAGAAATACTTGCACCAAGATCACATAAAACTTTACATTCAAAGTCATTGAATTTCATTTTAATGATGGGCTCCCAACCATCTTCTAACTTTCTAGGAATAGAAGTTTCAAGTTTTAATTTCTCTTCTCTAACTTTTATGAGAGCATTTGTAATATGTTTTGTAAAGGCTGAATTCATAGCACTGGCATTAGGACTTTTAGCAAGTTTTTGTAAGAACTTTATAACTTCAGAGATATGGCAATCATTAAAATCTAAATCATTATGAGCTACAGCAATGGGATCATTGTTCCCAAGGTTGGAAAAAATTTCAGCAGTTTTATCACAAGCAGTTTCAGCAGTTTTAGCAATTTCAGGCAGCTTTGTACGCTTTGCACTAGGAGTAGAAACATTGCCAACACCAATTATTTTATCATTGATAGTAGGAGGTGCAGCAACATGTGAAGAATTAACATTACTATTGGTGGTAATAGTCCAAACTTTAGCTACATTATTTTCTTTAGCTAGTTTTTCATTTTCTTCTCTATCCCACCTAGCACGCAATTTAGCCATTAATCTTATATTCTCATTAATTCTAACTTGGATGGCATTTGCTGTAGTAGTAATCTTATTATCAATATCATCATTAGGCATAACTTTCAATTTTAAAAGATTAACATCAGAGGCAAGTCTATCAACTCTAGAAGCAATAATATCAATTTTATCAAGCTTTTCCTCAACAGATTTGTTAAAAGCAGTTTGTGTACTAATAAATTCTTTAAGCATAGCTTCAAGACCAGAGGGTACACTCCTATTATTATTGTAAGAATTCCCATAAGAATTACCATAACCATTACCATTAGCAGAAGGATATGGCCTATAGTTATTACCGAGTTGTTCCTATAAGCATTGTTGTTGAAATTATTATTTTTAATGAAATTCACATCAACATTTTCTTCTTGAGCAACCAATGAAGCTAAAGGAACATTATTTGGATCAACATTAGATCTACCATTCACAAGCATAGACATAATCACATCAATCTTATCACTCAAGGAAGAGGTTTCTTCAACGAGAATTTACCTTCTTACCTTGTGGAGCTCTTTCCGTGTGCCATTCAGAGTAATTTATCATCATATCATCAAGAAATTTTGTTGCCGCCCCCAAAGTGATGGACATAAAGGTACCTCCAGCAGCTGAATCCAATAAATTCCGCGAAGAAAAATTTAGTCCTGCATAGAAGGTTTGGATGATCATCCAAGTACTCAGTCCATGGGTTGGGCAATTCTTTACCAAAGTTTTCATTCTCTCCCATGCTTGAGCAACATGTTCAGTATCTAATTGCTTAAAATTCATTATGCTACTTCTCAAAGATATAATTTTAGCGGGAGGATAATATCTACCAATAAAAGCATCTTTACATTTAGTCCATGAATCAATACTATTCTTAGGCAAAGATAGCAACCAATCTTTAGCTCTTCCTCTTAATGAGAAAGGAAACACTTTCAATTTAATAATATCACCATCTACATCCTTATACTTTTGCATTTCACAAAGTTCAACAAAATTATTGAGATGGGCAGCAGCATCATCGGAACTAACACCAGAAAATTGATCTCTCATAACCGAGGTTCAGTAAAGCAGGTTTAATTTCAAAGAATTCTGCTGTAGTAGCAGGTGGAGCAATAGGTGTGCATAGGAAATCATTATCATTTGCGTTTGTGATGTCACACAACTTAGTATTTTCAGGGGTATTCATTTTAGCAACAGTAAATAAAGCAAACTAGATAAAGTAAATGCAAGTAACTAATTTTTTTTGTGTTTTTGATATAGAGAGCAAGACAGTAAATAAAGTAAAACTAGCAACTAATTTTTTTGTGTTTTGTTTAAGTGCAGCAAACAAAGTAGTAAATAAAATAAAGCAAGACAAAAACAAAGTAAAGAGATTGGGAAGTGGAGACTCCCTTGCAGCGTGTCTTGATCTCCCCGGCAACGCGCGCCGGAAAACAGGCTTGATGCGCGTAAATGTACACGTCCGTTGGGAACCCCAAGAGGAAGGTATGATGCGCACAAGTGGCAAGTTTTCCCTCGTAAAGAAACCAAGGTTTAATCGAACCAGGAGGAGCCAAGAAGCACGTTGAAGGTTGATGGTGGCGAAATGTGATGCGGCGCAACAACAGGGATTCCGGCGCCAACGTGGAACCTGCACAACACAACCCAAGTACTTTGCCCCAACGAAACGAGTGAGGTTGTCAATCTCACCGGCTTGCTGTAACAAAGGATTAACCGTATTGTGTGGAAGATGATTGTTTGCAAGAAAACAGTAAAACAAGTATTGCAGTAGATTGTATGCTATGTAAAGAATAGGACCGGGGTCCACAGTTCACTAGAGGTGTCTCTCCCATAAGATAAAAGCATGTTGGGTGAACAAATTACAATCGGGCAATTGACAAATAGAGAAGGGCATAACAATGCATATACATGATATGATAAATATAGTGAGATTTAATTGGGCATTACGACAAAGTACATAGACCGCCATCCAACCGCATCTATGCCTAAAAAGTCCACCTTCGGGTTATCATCCGAACCCCATTCGGTATTAAGTTGCAAAGCAACGGACAATTGCATTAAGTATGGTGCGTAATGTAATCGACAACTACATCCTTAGACATAGAATCAATGTTTTATCCCTAGTGGCAACAGCACATCACAACCTTAGAACTTTCTCGTCACTGTCCCAGGTGTCAATGAAGGCATGAACCCACTATCGAGCATAAATACTCCCTCTTGGAGTTAAGAGTAAAAACTTGGCCAGAGCCTCTACTAATAACGGAGAGCATGCAAGATCATAAACAACACATAAATAATAGATTGATAATCACCATAACATAGCATCGGATCTCGACAAACACAACATATAGTATTACAGATAGATGATCTTGATCATGTTAGGCAGCTCACAAGATCCAACAATGAAGCACAATTAGGAGAAGACGACCATCTAGCTACTGCTATGGACCCATAGTCCAGGGGTGAACTACTCACTCATCACTCCGGAGGCGATCATGGCGATGAAGAGTCCTCCGGGAGATGAATCCCCTCTCCGGCAGGGTGCCGGAGGCGATCTCCTGAATCCCCCGAGATGGGATTCGCGGCAGCGGTGTCTCTGGAAGGTTTTCCGTATCGTGGCTCTCGGTACTGGGGGTTTCGCGACGGAGGCTATTTGT
Source organism: Lolium rigidum (assembly GCF_022539505.1). Classification (NCBI taxonomy): domain Eukaryota; kingdom Viridiplantae; phylum Streptophyta; class Magnoliopsida; order Poales; family Poaceae; genus Lolium; species Lolium rigidum. The sequence continues at coordinate 296,681,002 of NC_061513.1, forward strand.
AGGCGGAAGGGCAGGTCAAGAGGCGGCACGAGGGGCCCAGGGGGCAGGGCCGCGCGGCCAGGGCCTGGGCCACGCCGCCCTGTCACCTGGCCACCTCGTGGCCCCACTTCGACTCCCCTTCGGTCTTCTGGAAGCTTCGTGCAAAAATAGGACCCTGGGCGTTGATTTCGTCCAATTCCGAGAATATTTCGTTACTAGGATTTCTAAACCAAAAACAGCGAGAAAACAACAACCGGCTCTTCGGCATCTTGTTAATAGGTTAGTTCCAGAAAATGCGTAAATACGACATATAATGTGCATAAAACATGTAGGTATCATCAATAAAGTAGCATGGAACATAAGAAATTATCGATACGTTGGAGACGTATCAAGGTGCTCCTCGGCCTCCTCCGTGCCGTCCCTTGCATGATGGCCTTCCCTTTCTATGCATGAATTTAGCTCATTTTCTGTGACCGACCACCCTTTCCACCATCATCGGAGAAGCTTCTCCCTTGACAAATCATTGTATAAAGACTCGAGAGCTCCCGCGGCATTCCCCTGACCTTCTCGCAGGAGCCCCATTGTGGCACTCTAATTGCTGCACAAAAATCAGTAAATGGCAAGTTGATAGTTTTGTTATAAATCTTATATCGGACCATGGGGTTAGTTTGGGACCGATGAAATTCAAAATCCTGCACCACCGACATTGTTAGTTTCGCATATTTGTAAGGTTCACCAACAGTAAAACTTTCCAACCCCGCATTGGAAATCAGTGTTTGAACATCTTGCAGGATTCCTGCATTCCGCATAAAATCAGTACATGGGTAATAAGAGGGGTATACTCCCTCTTCGCGGTGAACTCTCATGACTTGTTGCACCTCCAATTCTTGTTGGTTTAGTTGGTGCCTACTTCCTTCCATTTTCTGAAATTTTTCAACAATCGTTATAGCATTTGATTTCAAGGTATATAATTGACGGGAACTACTATAGGAACTTGCTAGAGTACTAAACATGCATCAAAACTAGTTTTCACCACTTAGAACAAGCATGCAAGCTCACTAAACATGTTACCTACAGCAGCAAAATATTCAAGATATACTCAACCAAAAAAAATTCTAATTGGATAATCAAAGGAGTCACATACCGGAGAGCAAATGTGCCAAATTTCAGACAGAAATCTAGGCTGAGCAAAGAGATCGAGAAATCTCGAGTTCTTGAGCAGAAACGCGAGTGAGAGAAAGTGAGTACGAGTTTTTTCGGGAGAGAGAAGAGAATGGGTGAAAGAGATGATGAAGTGGGGCAAGGAGGGGCCCACACACCAGGGTGGCGCGCCCCCCTTGCTGGCCGCGCCGGCCTATGGGGTGCCACCCTGGGGTGCCCCACTGGTCATCCCCAGGTGCTCCCAGGTGCCCCTTCGAAAAATAAGACTACCAGTATAATTTTTGTAAATTTTTGAGAACTTCGAAAAATGCACATTTCTGGGTGTTAAAGTAATTATTACTTACGCAGGAAAATGATTTCCAAAATCTTAAACAACTAAAGCATATTGCAAAACAAAAAGTGCTACAGCAAGTAAAACAAGTGGAGGAAGAAAGAAAGAAAGAAAGAAATGTTGTTTAGCTCTCTTATGCATTAAAATATACTTGTTAACAAGGTTGATCAAGTCTGCTACCAAATAAATTTTATATGACATAAGAAGAAATAAACCTCAAATCAATCATGTTACCTTATATTGAATTGATATGGATCCAATCACAAGAGTTTGATATTCTTCTTTAGGCTCATATATAGGACAATCAATGGATCCCACTTTGATAGTTTTCAAATTACAAATTGTATTAACTCCATATACTTTATCAATCCTCTTGGGAAAATAGACAGTATGTTCCTTGTCATCAACATTGAAAGTAACTTTTCCTTTATTGCAATCAATAACAGCCCCTGCAGTATTAAGAAAGGGTTTCCCAAGAATAATAGACATATTATCATCTTCAGGCATTTCCAACACAACAAAATCAGTTAATATCAAGCAATGTTGAGTAACTTGAACAGGAACATTTTCACATACACCAACAGGAATAGCAGTAGATTTATCAGCCATTTGCAAAGATATATCAGTTGGTATCAACTTATCTAAATCAAGTCTCTTGTAAAGAGAAAAAGGCATCACACTAACTCCTGCTCCCAAATCACATACAACAGTTCTAACATAATTATTCTTGATGGAACAAGGAATAGTCGGTATACCTGGGTCTCCCAGCTTCTTTGGAACCTTACCATTGAAGGAGTAATTAGCGAGCATAGTGGAAATCTCCTCATTGGGAATTTTCCTTTTGTTAGAGACAATATCTTTCATATACTTTGAATAAGGAGGCAATTTAATAGCATCAGTCAAAGGGATTTGCAAAAATAAAGGTTTCATCCAATCACAAAATTTATTATAATGTTCCTCCTCTTTTGATTTTAGTTTCTTAGCAGGAAAAGGCATTGGCTTTTGAACCCAAGGTTCTCTTTCATTACCATGTTTCTTTGTAATAAAATCTTCTTTAGTGTACTTTTTATTTTTAGCATGCTTTTCAGGTTCTTTTTCAATTTCTTCTTTATCAGGAGTATCATTCTTATCATTATCTTCATCATGTTCATTACCACTTTCAGTTTCAGCATCAGAAATAGAAATACTATTAGGATCATTAACAGGTTCAGAGGATTCTACAACAGTTTTATGTTTCTTCTTCTTTTTCTTAGAAGGACTACTAATTTCTTTAGTTCGTTGAGAATCTTGTTCAATTCTTTTGGGGTGCCCTTCAGGATATAGAGGATCCTGGGTAGAAACACCACCTCTAGTTGTTACTTCATAAGCATGTTTCACTTCATGAGTATTTTTTAACAAGTCATTTTGCACTTTAGTAAGTTGATCAATTTGAGTTTGAATCATATTAAAATGTTTAACAAGCATCTTAACATCATTGGAGGTTCTCTCCACAATATCATGCAATTTACTAATAGCTTGAGAATTTTCCGTTAGATGATTCTCTACTCTCATATTAAAATTATTTTGCTTAACAATATAATTATCAAATTCATCTAAACATTGATCAGGAGGTTTTGAATATGGAATATCTCCTCTAGCAAAGCGTTGAAGAGAATGTACCTCGATTGTGGATGAAGGGGGAATTATCTCACATAGGTCTTCTATTGGAGGCAAATTCTTCACATCTTCAGATTTAATACCTTTCTCCATAAGAGATTTCTTGGCTTCCCTCATATCTTCATCATTTAATTCAATCATACCCCTCTTCTTCAATATTGGTGTCGGAGTTGGTTCAGGTGTAGACCAATCATCATGATTTTTTCTTATTTTAGCCAATAATTCTTCAGCTTCGTCCGGAGTTCTCTTCCTGAAAACACAATCAGCACAACTATCCAGGTATGCCCTAGACTCAATGGTTAGTCCACTATAAATATATCAAGTAAATCATGCTTTTCCAAATCATGTCCAGGCCGAGCTCTAATAAGAGAGCAAAACCTTGCCCAAGCTTCAGGCAATTTCTCTCTATCTTCTTGATCAAAACTATAAATTCTCTGCAGAGCCATATGTTGAGCACTAGCGGGAAAGTATTTCCGAAAGAAAACATCAAGCAAACAACTTGGACTATCAATAGAATCAGGAGGCAAATTATTATACCAAATCTTAGCATCATCCTTTAATGAGAATGGGAAAATCTTAGCAACAAAATAAGTACGCATCTTAATATCATCAGAAAACAAGCTACTTAAAGTAGAAAGCTCATTCATATGTTCTACATCACTCTATTTTTCAGTACCACAAAAAGGTGTTTTCTCAACAATAGATATATGAGATAAATCAAGAGAAAAGTCATAATCTTTATCCTTAATGTTTATAGGAGATGTGGCAAATTTAGGATCAGGAGACAGTTTATATCTAACAGCATGTTGTGCAATAAGCTTTTTAAGGTTACTTGTACTAGTAGTAGCATTGCATTTATCAATAAAATCATCATCAAGTTCCACATAATCTTCATCAAGATCATCAATCTCAGGTGAATTAACAGGTGTAACAGTATTTTCATTAGAAGTTTCAGTATTTTCAATTTGTCTAGACCTAGCAATTGTAGCATCTAGAAAAGGACCTAATGAACCAGTATTATCAAGCACAGTAGAAGCATCATCAAAATTATCAGAGGAGTTTTCAGATTCTGCAGAAATACCAACACGTGAAGTTTGTGGTGGTGAAACAAGTTGACTTATCACAGATGGTGAATCAAGAGCAGCGGAGGTACTCAGAGTTGTACCATTTCCTGTAGTGGATGGTAATATGGCGACTTTAGTATCGCGAGGTTTACCCATTATGGAGAATTTGCAGCGAACAATATCAATCCAAGTGAACTTGCAAATAAAGCTATGCTCCCCGGCAACGGCGCCAGAAAATAGTCTTGATGACCCACAAGTATAGGGGATCGCAACAGTCTTCGAGGGAAGTACTACCCAATTTATTGATTCGACACAAGGGGAGACAAAGAATACTTGTAAGCCTTAACAGCGGAGTTGTCAATTCAGCTGCACCTGGAAACAGACTGCTCGCAAGAGTTTATCAGTAGCAACAGTTTTATAGCAGTAGGAATAGTGGAATAACAGTAGCGGTGAAATAAAGACAGCAGTAGTGATTATAGTAAACAGCAGGATTAAAATACTGTAGGCACAGGGACGGATGAACGGGCGTTGCATGGATGAGAGAATTCATATAACAATCATGGTTGGGCATTTGCAGGTAATAATAAAGCGGTATCCAAGTACTAATCAATCAATAGGCACGTGTTCCATATATAGTCGTACGTGCTCGCAATGAGAAACTTGCACAACATCTTTTGTCCTACCAACCGGTGGCAGCCGGGCCTCTAGGGAAACTACTGGAAATTAAGGTACTCCTTTTAATAGAGTACCGGAGCAAAGCATTAACACTCCGTGAACACATGTGATCCTTGATACGTCTCCGACGTATCGATAATTTCTTATGTTCCATGCTACATTATTGATGATATCTACATGTTTTATACACATTATATGTCGTATTTACGCATTTTCCGGCACTAACCTATTAACAAGATGCCGAAGAGCCGATTCTTTGTTTTCTGCTGTTTTTGGTTTCAGAAATGCTAGTAAGGAAATATTCTCGGAATTGGACGAAATCAACGCCCAGGGTCCTATTTTTGCACGAAGCTTCCAGAAGACCGAGGGGGAAAGGAAGTGGGGCCACGAGGCGCCGCCACAATAGGGCAGCGCGGCCTGGCCTTGGCCCGCGCGGCCCTGGTGTGTGGGGCCCTCGTGTGGCCCCCCGCGTTGCCCTTCCGCCTACTTAAAGTCTTCGTCGCGAAACCCTCTGTACCGAGAGCCACGATACGGAAAACCTTCCAGAGACGCCGCCGCCGCGAATCCCATCTCGGGGGATTCAGGAGATCGCCTCCGGCACCCTGCCGGAGAGGGGAATCATCACCGGAGGGGCTCTACATCATCATGCCCGCCTCCGGAGTGATGAGTGAGTAGTTCACCCCTGGACTATGGGTCCATAGCAGTAGCTAGATGGTCGTCTTCTCCTTATGTGCTTCATTGTCGGATCTTGTGAGCTGCCTAACATGATCAAGATCATCTATCCGTAATACTATATGTTGTGTTTGTCGGGATCCGATGGATAGAGAATACTATGTTATGGTGATTATCAATCTATTACTTATGTGTTGTTTATGATCTTGCATGCTCTCCGTTATTAGTAGAGGCTCGGCCAAGTTTTTGCTCTTAACTCCAAGAGGGAGTATTTATGCTCGATAGTGGGTTCATGCCTCCATTAAATCCGGGACGGTGACAGAAAGTTCTAAGGTTGTGGATGTGCTTGTTGCCACTAGGGATAAAACATTGATGCTATGTCTAAGGATGTAGTTGCTGATTACATTACGCACCATACTTAATGCAATTGTCTCGTTGCTTGCAACTTAATACCTGGAAGGGGTTCGGATGATAACCTCGAAGGTGGACTTTTTAGGCATAGATGCATGCTCGGATGGCGGTCTATGTACTTTGTCGTAATGCCCTGATTAAATCTCACTATATTTATCATATCATGTATATGCATTGTTATGCCCTTTTCTATTTGTCAATTGCCCGACTGTAATTTGTTCACCCAACATGCTTTTATCTTATGGGAGAGACACCTCTAGTGAACTGTGGACCCCGGTCCTATTCTTTACATCGCATACAATCTACAATACTTGTTTTACTGTTTACTTCGCAAACAATCATCTTCCACACAATACGGTTAATCCTTTGTTACGAGCAAGCCGGTGAGATTGACAACCTCACTCGTTTCGTTGGGGCAAAGTACTTTGGTTGTGTTGTGCAGGTTCCACGTTGGCGCCGGAATCCCTGGTGTTGCGCCGCATCACATTTCGCCACCATCAACCTTCAACGTGCTTCTTGGCTCCTCCCTGGTTCGATTAAACCTTGGTTTCTTTCTGAGGGAAAACTTGCTGCTGTGCGCATCATACCTTCCTCTTGGGGTTCCCAACGAACGTGTGAGTTACACGCCATCAATCCTCACATCACCGCCTTCCCCTCTGGTTGTCCCAATTCTTGTCACTTTGGGGCCTCGGGTTCCGGACAGCAACGTGTGTATACAACTTGCAGGTAAGATCATAAAACAATGCATATCATGATGAAACAATAACATGTTCAGATCTGAGATCATGGCACTCGGGCCCTAGTGACAAGCATTAAGCATAACAAGTTGCAACAATATCATAAAAGTAACATCTACGGATAGTAGGCACCATGCCCTAACAATCTTGTGACTATTACATGATCAATCTCATCCAATCCATACCATCCCCTTCAGCCTACAGCGGGGGAATTACTCACACATGGATGGGGGAAACATGGCTGGTCGATGGAGAGGCGTTGGTGGTGATGGCGGTGAAGATCCCCTCCAATTCCCCGTCCCGACGGAGTGCCAGAACGGAGTTTCTGGTCCCGAGGCGGAGCTTCGCGATGGCGGCGGCGTACTGGATGGTCTATGGAAATATGGTCGAACCCCCTGGCGTTTTTAGGTCGAAAGGCATATGTAGTCCAAAGGAGAGCGTCGGGGGGCCGCCGAGGCGCCCACACAACAAGGCGGCGCGCCCCCCTCCTAGGCCGCGCCGGCCTAGTGTGTGGGGGCCTCGGGCCCCCACCTGGCTTGCCCTTCTGGCTCCGTCAATATTCTGGGAAAATAGGACCTTTCGCATAAATTCCGAGGATTTTCCTGAAAGTTGGATTTCTGCACAAAAATGAGACACCGAGCAATTCTGCTGAAAACAGCGTTAGTCCGTGTTAGTTGTATCCAAAATACACAAATTAGAGGCAAAACAATAGCAAAAGTGTTCGGGAAAGTAGATACGTTTTGGACGTATCAGTAATGCAGAAGGAATGTTTTAGAAGGGTTTTTGTTTGTTTCAAAGATTGCTGGAAAGGCTTTCTGGACGGTTGCAAGCCTTATTTGGCCGTGTGATGTCTACGGGTGCTTTTATTCTTGTAGACAGTGTTGGGCCTCCAAGAGCAGAGGTTTGTAGAACAGCAGCAAGTTTCCCTTAAGTGGATTACCCAAGGTTTATCGAACTCAGGGAGGAAGAGGTCAAATATATCCCTCTCATGCAACCACCGCAACCACAAAGCAAGAAGTCTCTTGTGTCCCCAACACACCTAATAGGTGTACTAGTTCGACGAAGAGATAGTGAAATACAAGTGGTATGAATGAATATGAGCGAGTAGTATGGCGCGAGAAAAGTTCTTGTCGGCGTGCGATTGATGGTAGTAATATTGCGGGAAGTAAACATGCGGTAGTAACGCAGCGAGTAGTAACGCGATGAAAACAGTAACAAGCGAGTGATAGCAGTATTTAGGAACAAGGCCTAGGGAATAGACTTTCACTAGTGGACACTCTCAACATTGATCACATAACAGAATAGATAAATGCATACTCTACACTCTCTTGTTGGATGATTGTTACCACCCGATTTTGGCCAAATCAGGAGTTGGGCCGCAAGTGAAGATGGGCTTAGAAGATTACACGTGGAGCATCTTCGAAGCGGCCTTGCGCTAAGAGATTGGGCTAAGTGGCCCGTATATCTGTAATATAGTAAATCGTATTGTAATTTAGATTAAAGAGATAGAGTCTGGCCCGTGCACGGTTAGGTGCACGCCCCAATTAGAAAGTCCCTTGACTATAAATATGTATCTAGGGTTATCGGAAAAGGAGGACAATCATCGTTCAACAAACACAAAATACGGCGCATCGCCACCCCTTCTCTTCGAGGGTTTCTCCCGGATAAGCACCATGCTGCCTAGATCGCATCTAGCGATCTAGGCAGCATAAGTTTATTCGTTAACCTTGTACTGCTCGTGCTGAAGCCTTGTTGATGGCGAGCAGTACTATTTATCCTTAGGTGTTTAGGGGCTTGCATTGGTGCTTTCACGTGCATATCTGCGTGGTAATGCCGTCCCTAGACACCTAGCTGCCCTTACGTCGATCTAGACGTAAGGGCAGCATCTTGCTTATTTTTACTTAGTAGATCCGATCCGTTATAGTTGCTCCTTGCTACGCAAGGATTAGTTTAATATCTGCATAGTTAGGCCTTATGCTGGGGTCGGAGGATCCGGTGGTGCGTTAGACGATGCTGTTTACCGTCCCTGCGAGGGATGTTCCGGGGATCAACGTTATGTTGGTTTTTAGGCCTCTCGTAGGGGTAGTTTGCATCGTCTCTCGTAGCTGCTAGGCCCGATCGCACTTAGGATGTTCCGATTATGCGGTGAAAACCCTAAACTGTCGTGGATCGCTTTAGCTTTGTCCTGATCAAGCAGGATCCCCATGCCATTGTAAATCCAACGTGAAGCATGGGGCGATCGGCTCCTTGAGCCGATCCACGGGAAACACGAGAGCCGATAGGGCTCGTATTTAATGTGCACGTGTCTACCATGCGGGAACAATCGAAGCACTAACACCTTCTCGACCGGGTCTAGGTCGGGTGGCACGCTTGATGTCTACGGGTGCTTCTATTCTTGTAGAGCGGTGTTGGGCCTCCAAGTGCGAGAGGTTTGTAGAACAGCGGCAAGTTTCCCTTAAGTGGATTACCCAAGGTTTATCGAACTCGGGGAGGAAGAGGTCAAAGATATCCCTCTCAAGCAACCACTGTAATCACAAAGCAAGAAGTCTCTTGTGTCCCCAACACACCAAATACACTTGTCAGGTGTATAGGTGCACTAGTTCGGCGAAGAGATAGTGAAATACAAGTAATATGGATGTATATGAGTGGTAATGGCAATCTGAATAAAATATGGCAGCGAGTAAACATGCAACAAAACAGTAAACAAACGGAGATTCGATGCTTGGAAGCAAGGCCTAGGGATCCTGCTTTCACTAGTGGACACTCTCAACAATGATCACATAATAGGACTACTCTACACTCTTTTGTTGGATGATGAACGCATTGCGTAGGATTACACGAACCCTCAATGCCGGAGTTAACAAGCTCCACAATGCAATGTTCATATTTAAATAACCTTAGAGTGCAAGATAGATCAACATAATTACACCAAGAACTAACATAGCATGCACACTATCACCATCATGCATATGTAGGAGGAATAATACACATCAATACCATCATAGCAATAATTAACTTCATAATCTACAAGAGATCATAATCATAGCCTATGCCAAGTACTCACACGGTGCACACACTATCACCATTACACACGTGGAGGAGGAATAGAGTACTTTAATAACATCACTAGAGTAGCACACAACTAGTAGCGATACAAAGCTCATCATATGGATCTCAATCATGTAAAGCAGCTCATGAGATCATTGTATTGGAGTACAGAGAGAGAGATTAACCACATAGCTACGGTAGAGCCCTCAGCCCCGGGGAGAACTACTCCCTCCTCATCATGGGAACAGCGATGGCGGTGAAGATGGCGGTGGAGACGGCTTCCGGGGGCAATTCCCCGTCCGGCGGGGTGCCGGAACGAGAGAGTTCGTCCCCCGAATCTTGATTTCGCGATGGCGGCGGCTCCGGAAGGTTTTCTCCGTATCGTGGTCTGCTGGCGGTGTTTTTAGGTCGGGGAGGCTTAAATAGGCGCCGAGAGGGAGTCGGAGGGGCCACGGGGTGCCCGGACCATGGGGGCGCGCCCCCCTGGCCCGCGCCGGGGTGTGGTGCAGGGCCCCCACGGCTCCCCCCTCGTCCCCCCCCGGGGCTCTGGAAGCTTCCGGGAAAAATAGGAACTTTGGCGGTGATTTCGTTCGATTCCGAGAATATTTCGTTACTAGGATTTACGAAACCAAAAACAGCGAGAAAACGACAAGCGGCCTTTCGGCATCTCGTCAATAGGTTAGTTCCGGAAAACGCATAATAATGACATATAATGTGTATAAAACATGTAGATATCATCAATAAAGTGGCATGGAACATAAGAAATTATAGATACGTTTGAGACGTATCAAGCATCCCCAAGCTTAGTTACTGCTCGTCCCGAGCGAGGTAAAACGATAACAAATGATAATTTCTTAAGTGACATGCCATCATAGCCTTGATCATACTATTGTAAAGCACATGAGATGAATGCGAGAGATTCGAAGCAATGATGAGGATAATGAGTAAACAAATGAATCATATAACAAAGACTTTTCATGAATAATACTTTCAAGCCAAGCATCAATAAGTCTTGCATAAGAGTTAACTCATAAGCAATAAATTCTTGGTAGAAAGCTTTGAAACAACACAAAGGAAGATATAAGTTTCAGCGGTTGCTTTCAACTTTAACATGTATATCTCGTGGATAATTGTCAACACAAAGTAATATAACAAGTGCAATAGGTAAACATGTAAGAATCAATGCACACAATTTACACAAGTGTTTGCTTCTAGGATAGAAAGAATAGGTAAGCTGACTCAACAATAAGGTAAAAGAATGGTCCTTCAAAGAGGAAAGCATTGATTGCTATATTTGTGCTAGAGCTTTGATTTTGAAAACACATAGAGAGCATAAAAGTAAAGTTTTGAGAAGTGTTTGTTGTTGTCAACGAATGGTAGCGGGTACTCTAACCCCCTTGCCAAACAAACCTTCAAAGAGCGGCTCCCATTTTATTTTATTTTTGGGTGGCACTCCTTCCAACCTTTCTTTCACAAACCATGGCTAACCGAATCCTCGGGTGCCTGCCAACAATCTCATACCATGAAGGAGTGCCCTTTTATTTTAGTTTTATTATGACGACACTCCTCCCCACCTTTGCTTTCTCAAACCATGGCTAACCGAATCCTTCGGGTGCCGTCCAACAATCACATACCATGGAGGAGTGTCTATTTTTGTTAATTAATTTGGGACCGGGAATCCCATTGCCGGCTCTTTTTGCAAAATTATTGGATAAGCGGATGAAGCCACTAGTCCATTGGTGAAAGTTGCCCAACAAGATTGAAAGATAAACACCACATACTTCCTCATGAGCTATAAAACATTGACACAAATCAGAGGTGATAAATTTTGAATGGTTTAAAGGTAGCACTCAAGCAATTTACTTTGGAATGGCGGAGAAATACCATGTAGTAGGTAGGTATGGTGGACACAAATGGCATGAATATTGGCTCAAGTATTTGGATGCATGAGAAGTATTCCCTCTCGATACAAGGTTTAGGCTAGCAAGGTTATTTGAAGCAAACTCAAGTATAAAATGGTGCAGCAAGACTCACATATAAACATATTGTAAGCATTATAAGACTTTACATCGTCTCCTTGTTGTTCAAACACCTCAACCAGAAAATATCTAGACTTAGAGAGACCAATCATGCAAACCAAATTTTAACAAGCTCTATGTAATTATTCATTAATGGGTACAAGGTACATGATGCAAGAGCTTAAACAAGATCTATATGAGCACAACAATTGCCAAGTTTCACATTATTCAAGACATTATACCAATTACTACATGTAGCATTTCCCGTTTCCAACCATATAACAATTAACGAAGCAGTTTCAACCTTCGCCATGAAAATTAAAAGCTAAGAACACATGTGTTCATACGAACCAGCGGAGCGTGTCTCTCTCCCACACAAGGATGAACTTATTCAGAGAACTAAGATAACAAAACAAAAACAAAAATAAAAGCACACAGACGCTCCAAGTAAAGTACACAAGATGTGACCGAATAAAAATATAGTTTCAAGAGAAGAAACCTGATACTTTGTCGATGAAGAAGGGGATGCCTTGGGCATCCCCAAGCTTAGATGCTTGAGTCTTCTTAAAATATGCAGGGATGAACCACCGGGGCATCCCCAAGCTTAGACCTTTCACTCTTCTCGATCACATTATATCACCCTCTTCTATTGATCCTTGAAAACTTCCTTCACACCAAACTTCAAGCAAACTCGTTAGAGGGTTAGTGCATAATCAAAAATTCACATGTTCAGAGGTGACACAATCATTCTTAACACTTCTGGACATTGCACAAAACTTCTGAAAGTTAATGGAACAAAGAAACTCATTCAACTTAATAAAATCGGCAATGCGAAATAAAAGGCAGAATCTGTCAAAAACAGAACAGTCCGTAAAGACGAATTTTAAGATGGCACCAGACTTGCTCAAATGGAAAAACTCAAAACTAATGAAAGTTGCGTACATATCTGAGGATCACGCTCGTAAATTGGCAGATTTTTTCGAATTTTCTACAGAGAATTGTGCCCAGATTCGTGACAGACAGTAATGCTGTTTCTGCGCAGCGATCCCAAATATAACATCAACTTTAACATAGAAACTTTACTTGGCACAACAAAACACAAAACTAAGATAAGGAGAGGTTGCTACAGTAGTAAACAACTTCCAAAACACAAATATAAAACAAAGTACTGTAGCAAAATAACACATGGGTTATCTCCCAAGAAGTTCTTTCTTTATAGCCATTAAGATGGGCTCAGCAGTTTTGGTGATGCACCCGCAAGAAATAGTATTTGAAGCAAAAGAGAGCTTCAAGAGGCAATTCAAAACACATTTGAGCCTAACATGCTTCCTATGCAAAAGAATCTTATACACAAATGAATTCATGAAGAGCAAGGTGGCAAGCATAAGAGGATAAAACACGAGTAACTTAAAGATTCTCAACATAAAGAGGGGAAACTTAATATTATTAAGATGCATATAACCATATTTCCCTCTCTCATAATAACTTTCAGTAGCATCATTGATGAAATCCACAATATACCCGTCACTTAAAACATTCTTATCATGGTTCATATGCATAGAAGTATCATTAATTTTGGCATAAGAAGAGTTATTCTCATTAATAGTAATTGGAGCAAGATTATTATCAAGAATTTGAACATGGTAAACAAGTTGCATATTAAAAGAATTGTTTTTGGCAAGCCCATCATAACTACGACAAGTTTCATAAGGATAATTGTAGCATGTGTCATATACATTTCTACAGCAATTATCTAAACCTGAATATGTAATATCATCATTTTCACTAAAAGTAGAAGTCTCAAATATAGGATCTTCAAGCACAACATCCCCAAGCTTAGGGCTTTCAATATCATCGTTTAAGGGGACATGAATAATGCTATCATCATTAATTTCATAATCAGTACCAAAGAGATTTTCAATATCAAAGGCAGCGTGCTCATTCAAATCATGATCGCTAATGTATGTAAAGGGCATAGGAAGATCATCGTATTCAGATTCATTATCACAATAATCATTAGGAGCAACATACTTACGGTTACCTAGCGTTATCTCGTTCACGCGGGGATACGCCGTTACCTCTTTCTTTTTATTCTCCTTCTTCTTCTTCTTCTTCGTTCCCTTCTTCTTCTCCTTCTTCTTCTTCTTCTTCTTCTCTTCCTTCTCCTCATTCCCTTCTTTAGGAGGAAGAGGCTTGAAGGGTGGCTTGTCCGCATAACCTGATTTACTTTTAGAAACAATAGAAGAAACTTGGGAGGATCCCTCCTTCTCATTAATTAGTTGAAAACACACAGCGGTCCTATCATATTTCGGCAAGGTGTCATCTTCTAAAATATTTTGTATGTAAGTATTTGTATGGCTATTATCAATGCAATAAGAAAGACAACCATGCAGGACATCATCAATATCAAGATCGTTAATATTTAACAAAGAAATTTTTCTTGACAACTCTTCACACTTCAAAAATAAGGTAAGTTCATCATGCTTATTAGGAGTAATTTCATCATCACAATACAAATTTGCAGCACTCATGGGGTTTGAATTATCATTGGAGGAACATTGAAAATTAAAATGACCAACTCTATGGCAAAGTTCACAAATAAAAGGATAGAGGGCACACACTTTTTCTCCAAGATCATCTAGAGCTCTAGACCACTTTCTAGTTTTTTCATTTCTGTGATGGATACAATATTCATCTTCTATTTGATTAATTCCACAAGGTCTATGTATTCCACAAAAATTAACATGCTTATAGGAAATAGCATTCTTAGGAGTTTGAGCACGCTTATTGCAATTATTAACAACAATTTCATTCTTCATGCAAGCGTCTTTAAAAGGTTCATGATACTTATCAAAATTCTTCCTAGGCAATTCAATGTGAGAAGCAAAAGCTTTATAAAGATTTGCAGCAACTTGAGAGTCAAGACCATAAGTAGCACTCATATTTCGAAATTTATCAGTATTCATAAAAGTTTCAATGCATTCATAATCATAATTTATACCTGACTCTTTACCTTTGTCGTTCTCCCAATCTTCAGCGTTCTCCTTAATCCGATCAAGAAGGTCCCTTTTAAACTCTTCTTTATTGCTCGTGAATGATCCAGAACAAGTAGTATCCAGCAAGGTCTTATCTTGAAAAGAAAGTCTTGCATAGAAATTATCAATGATGATATTACCTGGAAGCTCATGATTGGGGCATTTGAGCATTAAAGTCTTCAATCTTTCCCATGCTTGGGCAATACTCTCTCCATCATGAGGCCAAAAATTATATATATGGTTTCGATCTTTGTGAATTTCACTTGGAGGATAGAACTTGGAATAAAATAGAGGCACAATATCCTTCCAATCAAGAGAGCGCCCGTCCTTCAATAGTTTATACCAATGCGCCGCTTCACCAGATAGCGACATAACAAATAATTTCTTTCTAACTTCATCCATTGAAATACCTGCACACTTGAATAACCCACATAATTCATGCAAAAACAGTAAATGATTCCTAGGATGGACAGTTCCATCCCCTTCATAGCGGTTATCCATAACACGTTCAATAATTTTCATAGGTATTTTATACGGAATACTTTCAGCAGGTGGATTTAAAATATCAGAAGCATCATTAGAGTTATCGCATATGGGAGATAAAGCATTATCAGAGCAAAATATTTCTTCCAAAGCGGAGGAGCTAAAAATATTATTTTTATGTAAACTAGCTTCCCCAAGCTTAGACTTCTTCATAGCATTAGCAGTGATTGCATTCATACTAATAACATTGCTACTATCATGTAAATAAGGTTCCATAGGTTTTTTAATTTTCGCATCAAACAATTCTAAATTAGAAAAAAGATTAAAAAGCTCACCAATTTTTTTGTTGTTTTCCATTATGCCTAACTAGTGAAAATAAAAACAAGAAACAAAAAGATGCAATTGCAGGATCTAAAGGAAATAGCTTCGAGCACACACACAATGGCGCCAGAAAAGTACAGTTACACGGAACCGGAGTATGAGTGCCTTTTACCTTTCCTCCCCGGCAACGGCGCCGAGAAAAGTGCTTGATGTCTACGGGTGCTTCTATTCTTGTAGACAGTGTTGGGCCTCCAAGTGCAGAGGTTTGTAGAACGGCAGCAAGTTTCCCTTAAGTGGATTACCCAAGGTTTATCGAACTCAGGGAGGAAGAGGTCAAAGATATCCCTCTCAAGCAACCCCGTAATCACAAAGCAAGAAGTCTCTTGTGTCCCCAACACACCAAATACACTTGTCAGGTGTATAGGTGCACTAGTTCGGCGAAGAGATAGTGAAATACAAGTAATATGGATGTATATGAGTGGTAATGGCAATCTGAATAAAATATGGCAGCGAGTAAACATGCAACAAAACAGTAAACAAACGGAGATTCGATGCTTGGAA
This sequence comes from Lolium rigidum, assembly GCF_022539505.1. Lineage (NCBI taxonomy): Eukaryota > Viridiplantae > Streptophyta > Magnoliopsida > Poales > Poaceae > Lolium > Lolium rigidum. The sequence continues at coordinate 296,697,154 of NC_061513.1, forward strand.
GCAAGGCCTAGGGATCCTGCTTTCACTAGTGGACACTCTCAACAATGATCACATAATAGGACTACTCTACACTCTTTTGTTGGATGATGAACGCATTGCGTAGGATTACACGAACCCTCAATGCCGGAGTTAACAAGCTCCACAATGCAATGTTCATATTTAAATAACCTTAGAGTGCAAGATAGATCAACATAATTACACCAAGAACTAACATAGCATGCACACTATCACCATCATGCATATGTAGGAGGAATAATACACATCAATACCATCATAGCAATAATTAACTTCATAATCTACAAGAGATCATAATCATAGCCTATGCCAAGTACTCACACGGTGCACACACTATCACCATTACACACGTGGAGGAGGAATAGAGTACTTTAATAACATCACTAGAGTAGCACACAACTAGTAGCGATACAAAGCTCATCATATGGATCTCAATCATGTAAAGCAGCTCATGAGATCATTGTATTGGAGTACAGAGAGAGAGATTAACCACATAGCTACGGTAGAGCCCTCAGCCCCAGGGGAGAACTACTCCCTCCTCATCATGGGAACAGCGATGGCGGTGAAGATGGCGGTGGAGACGGCTTCCGGGGGCAATTCCCCGTCCCGGCGGGGTGCCGGAACAGAGAGTTCTGTCCCCCGAATCTTGATTTCGCGATGGCGGCGGCTCTGGAAGGTTTTTCTCCGTATCGTGGTCTCTGGCGGTGTTTTTAGGTCAGGGAGGCTTAAATAGGCGCCGAGAGGGAGTCGGAGGGGCCACGGGGTGCCCAGACCATAGGGGGGCGCGCCCCCCCCTGGCCCGCGCCGGGGTGTGGTCTGGGGCCCCCCTGGCTCCCCTCTCGTCCCCCTCCGGTGCTCTGGAAGCTTCCGGGAAAAATAGGAACTTTGGCGGTGATTTCGTCCGATTCCGAGAATATTTCGTTACTAGGATTTCCGAAACCAAAAACGAGCAGAAAACGACAATCGGCCTTTCGGCATCTCGTCAATAGGTTAGTTCCGGAAAACGCATAATAATGACATATAATGTGTATAAAACATGTAGATATCATCAATAAAGTGGCATGGAACATAAGAAATTATAGATACGTTTGAGACGTATCACACGCCCTAGCAACCGCCAGGACGTTTGGCCAGAAGATTTGCGGGACGACGCGAGGTGCCAGGGATCCACTAAGCGGCCCTGGGAGCTTCCCGGCTCTTCGTGTTGCTCAGCCATTGCCCGTCGGGGGGTTTTGGAGGGTAACACATTCTGGCACGCCCGGTGGGACATCTTCTGCAACATCCACGTCAACATCGGCATCCGAGATGGCGGAAGAACAGATCACGTACGAGGAGCTTCCTCCTGATCATAAGAAGAAGTACGATGAGCTGAAGGCCATCGTTGAAGCCGAACTCATCGGCTCCTTTGAGAAGACCCATTCACACGGTATCAGATTCAAAGGATTCACGCCACAAGGCGTCCTCGAAGGGGTAGATCTGTCTCTCCCTTCGGATGAGCGTACCAGAGCCCTGCGACAAGAGATCAACTACGTGGTGGCTCATTCACAACAACAAGGCTCACCGGCATACGTTGTCCACAAAGTTGGAGGTGATCCGGGCGACTATCAGTTCTTCCATGACCCGCCCAAGGAAATCCCACACGGATACGTGTGCGCTTATGTGCCGGATTGCAACAACTGGATGCAGGCGATCCAGGCTCCACCAGGAGGGATTGCCGGAGCAGGAGCGATTGTTCCGGCAGGAAGAACGACTGCAGCAGCCGGGGAGTTTAGGAGCGGAAGCCGAGAAACAAGCGTGGCTAGCCAAGTACACCACCGCACCCGGTCCCGGAAAGCTCAGCCGCCGGTACCTCCACCGCAGATCAAATCGGCGCAGATCCTCGAGAGATCAGTTCGGCATCTTGCCGAGAAAGAAGATAATCGGCTATTCCAAGCCGTACCCCAATGAGTTCGACCTGATCCCACTACCGCCTAAGTACCGGCTCCCGGACTTCAACAAATTCAGTGGGTCAGAAGGGTCAAGCTCCATCGAGCACGTGAGCCGATACCCGGCCCGATTGGGCATGGTTTCGAGTATCGGATCAGCTACGGGTGAGGTTCTTCTCGCGAGTCCCTCACCGGTCCGGCGTTTGGATGGTACACCTCGTTGCCGCCAAATTCGGTGCAATCATGGAAGCAAACTGGAGGAACTGTTCCACACCCAGTACCATTCAGAAGGTACTGAAGCTGGTATTGCCGAACTAGCTCAGGTTCGGCAGAAGCGAGGAGAAACAGTCTCTGAATACATCCAACGTTTCAGAACTGTCAAGAACCGATGCTATTCGGCTCACCTAACTGAGAAAGAGGCAGTCGAGCTGGCCGTGGCAGGCCTTGCAGCGTCATTCAAGGACCTAACGTTCCAGGTTGAATACAACTCGTTGACGCACCTGGTCAATAGACTGACTGATGAGGACATCCCTACCTCACTACTACCTCCGTCATTACCAACTGAAGATGAACCTGCTGTGAAGCTCAAGTCCAATGAAGTCAGAATTGGACCAATGACACGAGCTCGTGCGAAGCTACTTAAACAACGAGTGAACTTGTTTCTAAACGATACTTTGATTGATGAGAACTTTATACTTGCCTAAGTCCTATTACTTATGTATCATCGGGTATCAAGAGGAGACGAGCATCGCACGAGGAGAGGAGCAGCTGGACATGAAGACGGACGTCAAGATGGCCGTGAAGTCGGACATGGAGCTGGACATGAAGATATCTCATGGACACGCGAGGGAGGAGCGGGAGGCATGCGCGAGAGGAGAAGAAGAAGTGCAGGCCGGTCCAGAACCCGGTCGGACCGGCCCCCAGACCGGCCAGCCCGGTCCCTGGCCCGGTCGACCGGTCGCAAACCGGACGTCAACCGGAGGAAGCCCCTCGTACCGGACGAAAACCGGAAACTTCGCAGTTTTCCGGTCTACAGCCCGGTTGACCGGACCACTGACCGGACAGCCCGGTCCACAACCCGGTTGACCGGACCACAACCGGACCGGCCGGTCCACAGCCCGGTCGACCGGACCCCAGACCGGACATGTCCGAGTCTGTCTCGACCAGATCTATTCTGGGTCGGTTTTACTTGTAGTTTTTCGACCAGAACTCGTCCCGGACGCCTATATAAGTGCCTTGGACGACCCCCTAGCTGTTTCAGACCACGTTTAAGATAAACCCTAGTTCTTAGTTGTTTGCGCTGCAAAACTATTGAATTCCCTACACCATATTGCTTGGATATTGTGTAGATCCTGTTTAAGTCTTGTGTGATCTGTTGTTCCATTGGGAATTAGACGGTTGCAACTTACCGCTTCGTGGTCGGCGGCTACATGCGCAAGTGTGTGGAGTTGCGAATATCTTGCAGGGTTGAGAGCTGTTGCATCTAGCGACAGGGACCAATCGAGAGAACTCGTTGCGTCATACAAGTTATCATCCACTTCATCGTCGTGTATCTCCGCTGCCATCATCCGTGATCATCATCACCACCATTGCTTACTGAGAAGATCGGGCCACCCCTTATCATCTTGGTATCAGATTTCCAGTTTTCCTCGGTAAGCCATCCACAATCCACCCCATAGTTGAGTTGTGAGTGTTGTCCTATCCAGAAAAAGCCAAAAAAAAAATTAGGGTTAGGGTTTGCCATAGCCATAGCTTGCACTAATTTCGAGTTTTAGTTGCTTTTCGTCGTTGTTTTTGCGTACCTTTCTCTCTCTTCTAGTAGACTTGTTAGGGTTTGTGTTTACTCTATTATCTAGTTTATTTTCTAGTGTCAGTTTTGTTACTCCGCGTCCACATAGCGTACAGTGTGCTTGTTCCCAACCATAGACACAGCCTTTCGATCTACGTGACTAGGAACTTCCCCAGAAGAGACTAGTTTTACCGCTCGACAGGCTGCTCATTAGGGTTTTGGTGCTTTGCATATCTTGTTGGCCGTGTTATCAAGGAGTTGAGTCATAAAGTCAAAAAAAAAGAGAAAATAGAAAAGAAGCAAAAAGAGCTACATAGCTGCGTGTGTTACAAAAAGAAAATACAAAAAGAAAAGTGTGTGCTAGTTGAAATCAAGTGAAAGGCCTAAGTTTTCTTTACTGCATCCGTAGTTGAGCAATCTTGTGCCTGTCTCGTTGAGGTTTGCTAGTGTCTCTCTTGTGCATTGCAACCTTTCCTCCATATAGTTGCATTGCCCCATTATATCGCCTTGTGTGAGTATCTTTGGTTGTCTACGGTCAGCGCTAGAGCTTGTTATTGGTGCAAATAGGTAGCCTACCTACAGCCCCACATATACCCTGTTTTGTCGTGTGATTGTTCTTATACCCTTGATATTCGCTTCGCTACATCCGTGCACTAGTTGTTACTACAAGTGGTAAGCAACACTAATTTACTTTGGAACGGTAAGATTTCCTTTTCTTATCAGTTTTGAGTGAGTTGTGAGAGTACCACCATATATTGTTGATTTAGTGCACTAACCTACTAATCATGTCCGCTAGTGATAATAAGATTGTTAACCAGGAAAACAAGAACTCGGCAGATATCATCACATGGAGGGAGTATGAAGCTCTTCGTAATGAGATGCGACGTGAATTCCGCACTAAGGATGATGAGCTTAAGGGTACAGTTGACGAGATCAAACAAACGATGGATGCTACTAATGCAACTGTCACTGGATTGGCTGATCAAGTGATGGATATACAGCGCAATATTGCAGACATGCTCATCGCTATTGAGAACTTGACTGTACAACAACAACAACAACAAGAAGATGATGAAGATCCCGAGCTTGAAGATGACGCACACAATGCTCGTGGTGCGCCTCGTGGTCATCGTCCTCGTGGTTGGGTTCCACTTGGCCGCAATGGTCGTGGACAAGATGAAGAAGATGGATTGGGTAAGCCTAAGTTTTCCATACCCAAGTTTGAAGGAGGAGCTGATGTTGAAGAATACCTTACTTGGGAGCTCAAGATTGAGAAATTATGGAGCCTACATCCACACTACTCTGATGATAGGAAGATCAAGCTTGCGTCTGCTGAATTTGATGGTTATGCGTTGCGTTGGTGGGATTCTTTGGTTCGTAACCGCGACGAAGATGGTGCGCAGCCTATCCGTACATGGCGTGCAATGAAGGAGGTTATGACTTCTCGTTTCGTGCCTACAAATTACATGCGGAATATATTTGATAAGCTAACACTTTTGAGGCAAGGTGTGAAGACTGTTGATGAGTACTACATGGAGATGGAGATGCTTATGCAGCGTGGTCGTGTCCGTGAGTCTCTAGAGATGACAATGCAGCGTTTTCTCAATGGATTGAAGTATGATGTTAAAGGCATTGTTCGTCATTACACCTACACCAATATGAATCAATTGTTACATCATGCAAGAGAAGCTGAATCACAGTTGGCTGAAGAAGCAAAGGTTAAGGGACGTGCTACGGGAGCTGGGCGTTTTACACCCCGCGCGCCCTCTACGGCACCGGCGCCTTCGACGCGCTCCGCTCCGTACTCTACTCCGCCTAGCAAACCGGTCTCCAATGTATCTAATGCAAAGAAGTCCGAATCTGCTGCAAGTACAAGTGGTTCTGGTGTGTCTACAACGCGCAACCGCGATATGATTTGCCATACATGTGGTGGCAAGGGTCACTTCAAGAGAGATTGTCCTAACCGCAAAGTCATGTTTATCAATGAGGACAATGAGTATGAGACTGGAGATGATGTTGATCCAAATGCTCCGGACGATGATGACTATGACACCGATGGTGAAGATGCATATCCTTCGATGCTCGCACCATTGTTGTGTCGCAGCGTGCTCTTAATGTGTTGCCTAGTGCATCTACTCAGCGCTGCAATTTGTTCCAAACCAAAGCTTTAGTTGGTCCTGACAAGGCTTGCAAGGTCATTATTGATGGCGGGAGTTGCCGCAATTTAGCAAGCAAGGAGTTATGTACCAAGCTGAAGTTGAAGTATCTACCGCACCCGCATCCATATTATATTCAGTGGTTGAGCGACAATGGTGAGATGAAGGTAAACCACATGGTGCGTGTTGAGTTTGCGATTGGACCGTATAAGGATTGCATTGACTTTGATGTGGTTCCTATGACGGTTTGTCACCTCTTATTGGGTCGGCCTTGGCTCTATGACCGTTACGTGCAACACAATGGCCGTGCCAATACATATCACTTGGAGTACAAGGGCAAGAAAATTAACTTACAGCCTATGTCGCCAAAACAAATTGTCAATGAGTCTCGTCAGAAGATTGAAGTTAATTTGGAGGATGCACCTCTAGATAGGCGAGAGAATTGTAATGTCGTGAGTGATATAACGAAAAGTGAGAGAGTGAATTCCTTAGTCTCATTAGCCACCAAAGAAGACATGAGAGAATTTAGTGAGGATCCTACGGCCATGCCTCTTGTGCTTTTGTACGGGGGTACGGTTTTGGTTTCTAACGACATGACCCCTCTTCCTCTTGGTGTTTCTAGTGTTTTGCAGGAATTCGGCGACGTGTTTCCGGAGGAGGTACCCGCGAGGACTACCACCATTGCGAGGTATTGAGCATCAAATTGACTTGATTCCCGGAGCATCGCTGCCCAATAGGGCGCCATATCGCACTAATCCCGAAGAGACGAAGGAGATACGGAAGCAAGTACAAGCGCTACTCGACAAAGGTTATATTCGCATAAGCCTTAGTCCTTGTGCTCGTTCTGTTATTCTAGTTCCTAAGAAAGATGGTACTTGGCGTATGTGCGTAGATTGTAGAGCTATAAACAACATTACTATTCGATATCGTCATCCTATTCCCCGTTTAGAGGATATGCTAGATGAATTGAGTGGTGCTTGCTTGTGTTCTCTAAAATTGATTTGCGTAGTGGCTATCATCAAATTAGGATGAAAGAAGGGGATGAGTGGAAAACAGCCTTTAAAACAAAATTTGGTTTATATGAGTGGTTAGTAATGCCTTTTGGATTAACTAATGCACCTAGCACTTTCATGAGACTGATGAACCATGTTTTGCGTGAATTTATTGGCAAATTTGTGGTTGTGTACTTTGATGACATATTAATCTACAGCCGCAATGAATCTGATCATACTATACATATTCGACATGTTTTGCAAGTGTTGCGTGATAATCAACTTTATGGTAATCTTGAGAAGTGCACATTTTGCAAAGATAAGGTCATATTTACGGGTTATGTTGTCTCTCAAGCATGGAGTAGAAGTAGATGTGTCTAAAATTGAAGCTATTCAAAATTGGCCTACTCCCATGAATGTGAGTCAAGTAAGAAGTTTTCATGGTCTAGGCTGGGTTTTATCGCAGATTTGTGCCCAACTTTAGTACTATTGCTGCACCTTTGAATGATTTGACTAAAAAGGGTGTTGTCTTTGAGTGGGGCGCAGCCCAAGATCATGCATTTGATGAACTGAAACGATTGTTAACTTCGCACCGTTGCTTGCACTTCCTGATTTCAATAAGCAATTTGAGATTGAATGTGATGCTAGTGGTATTGGAATTGGTGGTGTGTTGATGCAAGAGGGTCGCCCAATTGCATATTTTTCGAGAAACTATCATGGTGCTAAGTTGAACTATCCAATATATGATAAAGAGTTGTATGCTTTAATTAGAGTTCTTGAGGTTTGGCAACATTACTTGTGGCCAAAAGAATTTATCATACATTCTGATCATGAAGCTTTGAAATATCTGAAAGCTCAATCTACTTTGCATAAGCGTCTAGCTAAGTGGGTTGAGTTCATTGAGTCTTTTCCATACATTATTAAGCATAAGAAGGGAAAAGATAATATTGTTGCTTGATGCTCTATCTAGGAAGAATATGCTATTAACTCAACTTGATGTTAAAATTCCTGGTTTAGAGATACTATGTGATTTGTATGATACTGATCATGATTTTGCTGAACCATATCGCTTATGTGCTCTTGGTAAAGCATGGGAAAAATATCACATACATGATGGTTTCTTGTTTAGGGCTAACAAACTATGTGTTCCAGAATCGTCCGTGCGTTTGCTCTTATTGCAGGAATCACATGCTTGGAGGTTTGATGGGTCACTTTGGGCGTGAGAAGACGCTACTCATGCTAGCTGACCACTTTTATTGGCCAAAGATGAGGCGGGACGTGGATAGATATGTGAGGAGATGCATTACTTGCAACAAGTCCAAGTCCAAGCTGAAGCCTCACGGTTTGTATACTCCTTTACCGGCACCTACTACACCTTGGGAAGATATTAGTATGGATTTTGTGTTGGGTTTGCCGCGTACTAAGAGAGGCCATGATTCTATATTTGTGGTAGTGGATAGATTCTCTAAGATGTCCCACTTTATTGCACGCCACAAGAGCGACGATGCGTCGCATATTGCTAATCTGTTTTTCGGGGAGATTGTACGTCTACATGGAGTCCCGAGGACTATTGTTTACGATCGTGACGTAAAGTTTATGAGCTACTTACGGAAGACGCTTTGGAGAAAGTCTGGGAACGAAGCTGCTGTTCGGCACTACTTGTCATCCCCAAGCCGATGGTCAAGCTGAAGTGGTGAATAGAACATTGTCACAATCGTTGAGATCCATGATCAAGAAGAATCTGAAGGAGTGGGAAGAGTGTTTGCCGCATGTGGAGTTTGCTTACAACAGGGCGGTACATTCTACCACGGAGCTATGTCCTTTTGAGGTGGTGTATGGTTTCAAACCCATTACTCCACTTGACTTGTTGCCTTTGCCCATACATGAGAGAGTTAATATGGAGGCATCCAAGAGGGCAGATTTTGTGAAGAAGATTCATGTGAAGACTAAAGAGTTGATTGAAAAGAAAGGCAAGAGCAATGCTGCAAGGATGAATAAGAAGCGCAAAGAGATGTTGTTCAAGCCTGGTGATTTGGTGCAGGTACATTTTCGCAAGGATAGATTCCCGAAGCTGAGAAAGTCTAAGTTGAAGCCTCGTGGTGATGGTCCTTACAAAGTGCTTGCCAAGATCAATGATAATGCATACTCAATAGATCTTCCGGAGGATGAGTTTGGTGTCAGTAATTCTTTCAATGTTGCTGATTTGACACCATATGACGGAGAAGACCTTGGAGCGTCGGGGTCGACGCCTTTTGAAGGGGGAGATGATGAGGACATCCCTACCTCACTACTACCTCCGTCATTACCAACCGAAGATGAACCTCGTTGTGAAGCTCAAGTCCAATGAAGTCAGAATTGGACCAATGACACGAGCTCGTGCGAAGCTACTTAAACAACAGGTGAACTTGTTTCTAAACGATACTTTGATTGATGAGAACTCTATACTGCCTAAGTCCTATTACTTATGTATCATCGGGTATCAAGAGGAGACGAGCATCGCACGAGGAGAGGAGCAGCTGGACATGAAGACGGACGTCAAGATGGCCGTGAAGCTGGACATGAAGATATCTCATGGACGCGCGAGGGAGGAGCGGGAGGCATGCGCGAGAGGAGAAGAAGAAGTCCAGGCCGGTCCAGAACCCGGTCGAGACCGGCCCCCGGACCGGCCAGCCCGGTCCACGGCCCGGTCGACCGGTCGCAAACCGGACGTCAACCGGAGGAAGCCCCTCGTGCCGGACGAAAACCGGAAACTCGCAGTTTTCCGGTCTACAGCCCGGTTGACCGGACCACTGACCGGACAGCCCGGTCCACAACCCGGTTGACCGGACCACAACCGGACCGGCCGGTCCACAGCCCGGTCGACCGGACCCCAGACCGGACATGTCCGAGTCTGTCTCGACCAGATCTATTCTGGGTCGGTTTTACTTGTAGTTTTTCGACCAGAACTCGTCCCGGACGCCTATATAAGTGCCTTGGACGACCCCCTAGCTGTTTCAGACCACGTTTAAGATAAACCCTAGTTCTTAGTTGTTTGCTCTGCAAAACTATTGAATTCCCTACACCATATTGCTTGGATATTGTGTAGATCCTGTTTAAGTCTTGTGTGATCTGCTGTTCCATTGGGAATTAGACGGTTGCAACTTACCGCTTCGTGGTCGGCGGCTACGTGCGCAAGTGTGTGGAGTTGCGAATATCTTGCAGGGTTGAGAGCTGTTGCATCTGGCGACAGGGACCAATCGAGAGAACTCGTTGCGTCATACAAGTTATCATCCACTTCATCGTCGTGTATCTCCGCTGCCATCATCCGTGATCATCATCACCACCATTGCTTACTGAGAAGATCGGGCCACCCCTTATCACTGACCTTATATGAACATCGCCATCCAGAACTGTACCAGGACAAGTTCAAGCGCGCGATAACCCTGGTCAATGCTGATGAGGATGAAGATCCTGCGGAAGATCAGGAAGTTGTAGTAGCCGAGTGGACTCGGACGCCAGTACCTGTGTCCTGCAAATGGGTGAACCCGCCAGGGCCCCCAAGAGGGTTGGACTTCGACGTGACCAAGACTGAGCAGATATTCGATCTGCTGCTGAAAGAGAAACAGTTGAAGCTACCCGAAGGCCACAAGATCCCTACGGCACAGGAGATGAACAAGAGGCCATACTGCAAATGGCATCATACGTTCACGCACGCCACCAATGACTGCAAAGTATTACGCGCACAAATTCAGATGGCGATAGAATCAGGCCGATTAACTTTCGGACAGTTTGCCATGAAGGTAGACATGCATCCGTTTCCGGACGTCAACATGGTGGACCTAAGCCACTCCATAAGAGAGCCAGGATTCTCTTTCAATGTCAATATGGCAGGGTTTGTGATCCGCCATGGCGTGGACAAGGCAGAGTGTAGCCACTCACGTGGCAAGGACAAAGCAGAGAGCAGCCACTCTCGTGGCAAGGATAAAGTGGAGGCCGTTCCACGTGACCGGCCCCAAGACGACGATAGACGGTACCTAACCGAGGAGGAGGTGAGAAGCATACGGTATCAACGCCCATTATCCGTACATCTCCTCAACAAATATGAGCAGAAGTATGACCGACGTCGACGCTACGACGAAGACGATGAAAAATATCATCGGTCAGATGCAGCGGACAGGAGGTATCGTCAGCATGACAGGAGCGACGACGGGTACGAACACTACGCCAGAGGGAGGTCAAGGGAGCAAGACAACGTGGATAGGCACTGGGACTGTCCCTTCTTCAAACATTGCTGGAACTCAGGAATGAGCCGATTGCCAACAATCGAGAATTGCCTGGAATGCAAACAGCGAAGGGGAAAGACAAACGAAGTTTCAGTGTTCGAGCGCCTAGGACCTCTCCCACCTCACAACAAGCGAGCCGAGTCATCTCAAGAAGAGGACTTCGAGGAGTCCGATGGAGAAGAAGATAGGTATCACCGACCAAGGTGGTGCCCTGATGGACTCAGCCATTCTCAGAAGCGTAGAGTGCGGCGGCTGCGAAACCTGGAAGAAGCCGAGGCACGATACACGTACTCGTTGAGAAGAGCACGGCCCGATCTGGCCGTGAAGATTCAGCAAACAATGGAGACGAAGGCGCGCCCGCCAAAGAAAGTATGGCGCCCCAAACAGGCGAAAGCCGATGCACAGGCATCGGCTGACACAAACATGGTGTCCGTGGTCCTGACGGAGTAGCACGTCCAAGGCATTGGACATACGTGGCAAGGCCGATCCCAGCGATCGGCTCTCAAAAAATAAAAAGTAAAGGATTTTATCTCCAACACGTCACGTAGCTACAGTGGAAGTCCAAGAAGTTGCAAATCATCGCCAAAGCCTTTCAACGGAGAAGGAGGCCGATTCCTGCAATCGGCCAAAATGATCCTCAACATACCTTGTCTGTGTTCAGCATTGATCCAACAGATGCCTGAAGAGCCGATGCCATCAATTACTTGACAGAATCGGCTCGGGGGGCACATAGATGGATGAGATACGAGGATACGGAGCTGGGAACGAATGTCAAACATCCAGCAGAGCAGCTCAAGCATGGGGGCCGATACATAAACAAATCGGCCACAAAAAATCGAAAACTCCAAATTTTTGAGCACAGCCGATGCAGAGGCATCGACTTAAGAATTCAAAGCCGATGCACGGCCATCGACTCAAGGTATTGTTATAGGCAGAAGCCTAATAGAGCAGTCACCGAGGTGCATAGCGATGTTCTACTGAAGAAGTCCCTCAGTGGAATGGTTGGTGGCTCCATTGGCAAATCCTCGAGGTCAGCAGCGCCTGCGTAAGCATGCAGATCGGGTTCAGCCAATGAACAGTCAATTGGCCGTGGCGTCTCTTCCTAGGGCTTGACCAAGGTGGCAGCTTCATCGGACATCGTCACCGAAGCTGCATTAGTCTGCTCAAGGTGGTGAGTTGATCGGAGCAGCAGGACACAAGAATGGAGCTGGGAAGAGTTCAGGGGCCACTGCGTGTGAGGATTTTTAGTTCAAGAGAGCTGCTGATCCTTCCAGAGCTGTCCTAGTGCACTGTCTCCTTGGGCGTAAGCTTTCCTGCCAAGTTTTGATGAAGAGCTGGAATGGCTCGGGGGGCAGCTCACCTTGGAGGTTCTCTGCTATTAACAGCCGATTCGGTTAGAATCGGCTAACGTTGCGCTACAGTTGGAAAGCCGATGACGACCCATGTGGCTGGTCCACTTCTGTGCTCGCCCTGGACCAAGGCTCGAGGGCGGCTAGCCCTAAAAAATTCCTCATCCTGAAGAGCCAGTGGTGTTGAAATTGGCTATCTCTGCGTCCTAACCATGCTGAACAGGAGAACTCTTGCAGAGTAAAACCACCGGGGTTGACAGGAGGAGTTGGAAGAAGGAGCCATCATCGTTGATCAGGCTCTAAACCAGTTCGTTGCTGCAAAGAAACAAACGTCACGAGAGAAGCTGTGAACGAGTGACACCTGTTTTACAGGAGTATCGGCTTCAAGATCAAGATTGTCGGCAACGGACTAAGGAGCTTTCTGGAAGCATTAATCCAGGAGTTTTGCCGTCAGGACAAATACTACGATCGGATGATTTTAAAGTCCAAGGATCTAGGGGTCTCACAGCTGCACGTAGGACCTGTCCGGTTGGAGGTTTGGATCTGAATTTCATGGATTGCAAGTTAATATCTGAGAAGGTGATTGGATCGACCTGTTTTGCAATCTATTGGAAAAGCTGATGCTTTGCCATCGGCTCATTGAGCATCTACCGAATTGACAATCGGCAGACTCAGTACGAAGGGCAATCGACTAAATCATCACTAAGGAATCAGTAAAATCAAATGGGGAATTCTTCATTGATAAACAAGGGTTTCTTACATAAAGAGCTGATTGCTCTCAAAAGGAATTGCTAGGGGGAACATTGCCCCATCTACTACTCCTAGCTCTATCCTATCTAAGGCCGCTGCTGCCCTCATCGTCGCCGTCGCCGCTGTCGGCGCTGCTCCCGGCCGGCTCGTCGTCACTGCTGTAGTGACCACCGGCGGGACCTTCATTGTCCTCATCTTCTTCGCTAGCGTCGCCATAGTCGCTGTCGAAGTCGCTGATGTTGCCGGGCCAGGGGCAGAGACGCTTGGCCGGCGGTTCGCTGGAGGAGGTGGTGTCCTCCTCCTCTTCCTTCACCTCCTCGGCGGAGGAGTAGCCGTCCCAGGAGAAGCCGTCGTCGTCGCTTTCCTCCTCCGATTGCCCAACGGCAAGGAAGCGAAGGTCGCTCTCCCCGTCCGTTAAAGACTGGTCGTCTTCTGACCAGACGAATGAGTCGTGGGTCGACTCGTCCCCGTCGGCTATGGCGCGGCGAATGTTGGCCGCATGGACCTCCTGTGGGTCCCGTTCAGGCGTTGGCTCACGGGAGGTGGAGGATTGGGTGGAAAGACCCGATGAAGGAGAAGACGAAGAAGAAGACATGGCGGCGGAGGAGGGTTTTTCGGTTTGCCGATGGCTACTGTGGAGCAGGGAGATGAAGAAAGAAACCACAGGAAGTGGCCAAATAAAAAGGGTATAGCGATTTAATGCCTAAGCAAGTTCCCGAGGACGCGGTGCCAGAACCGTCAAATCGAGCAGAGAAGTTGAGAAGGCGAGACATCATCACGAAGAAAACTGCTACGGTTCTGCCACGACATGACCCTTCGAAGGGAACAGATGGTTTTGCAATTACCATTATCAAAACCAGGGGGGCATGTGTTACCACCCAATTTTGGCCAAATCAGGAGTTGGGCCGCAAGTGAAGATGGGCTTAGAAGATTACACGTGGAGCATCTTCGAAGCGGCCTTGCGCTAAGAGATTGGGCTAAGTGGCCCGTATATCTGTAATATAGTAAATCGTATTGTAATTTAGATTAAAGAGATAGAGTCTGGCCCGTGCACGGTTAGGTGCACACCCCAATTAGAAAGTCCCTTGGACTATAAATATGTATCTAGGGTTATCGGAAAAGGAGGACAATCATCGTTCAACAAACACAAAATACGGCGCATCGCCACCCCTTCTCTTCGAGGGTTTCTCCCGGATAAGCACCATCTTGCCTAGATCGCATCTAGCGATCTAGGCAGCATAAGTTTATTCGTTAACCTTGTACTTGCTCGTGCTTGAAGCCTTGTTGATGGCGAGCGGTACTATTTATCCTTAGGTGTTTAGGGGCTTGCATTGGTGCTTTCACGTGCATATCTGCGTGGTAATGCCGTCCCTAGACACCTAGGCTGCCCTTACGTCGATCTAGACGTAAGGGCAGCATCTTGCTTATTTTTACTTAGTAGATCCGATCCGTTATAGTTGCTCCTTGCTACGGAAGGATTAGTTTAATATCCGCATAGTTAGGCCTTATCTTGGGGTCGGAGGATCCGGTGGTGCGTTAGATGCTTGTTTACCGTCCCTGCGAGGGATGTTCCGGGGATCAACGTTATGTTGGTTTTTAGGCCTCTCGTAGGGGTAGTTTGCATCGTCTCTCGTAGCTGCTAGGCCCGATCGCACTTAGGATGTTCCGATTATGCGGTGAAAACCCTAAACTCGTCGTGGATCGCTTTAGCTTTGTCCTCGATCAAGCGGGATCCCCATGCCATTGTAAATCCAACGTGAAGCATGGGGCGATCGGCTCCTTGAGCCGATCCACGAGGAAACTCGAGAGCCGATAGGGCTCGTATTTAATGTGCACGTGTCTACCATGCAGGAACAATCGAAGCACTAACACCTTCCTGACCGGGTCTAGGTCAGGTGGCACGCCCTAGCAACCGCCAGGACGTTTGGCTAGAAGATTTGCGGGACGACGCGAGGTGCCAGGGATCCACTAAGCGGCCCTGGGAGCTTCCCGGCTCTTCGTGTTGCTCAGCCATTGCCCGTCGGGGGGTTTTGGAGGGTAACAATGATGAACACATTGCGTAGGATTACACGAACCCTCAATGCCGAAGTTAACAAGCTCCACAATTCAATGTTCATATTTAAATAACCTTAGAGTGCATGAAAGATCGAAACGACTAAACCAAGTACTAACATAGCATGCACACCTGTCACCTTCATGCTTATGTAGGAGGAATAATACACATCAATACTATCATAGCAATAGTTAACTTCGCAATCTACAAGAGATCATGATCATAGCATAAACCAAGTACTAACACGAGTGCACACACTCGTCACCATTACACCGTGTAGGAGGAATAAAACTACTTTAATAACATCACTAGAGTAGCACATAGATAAATTGTGATACAAAACACATTGCAATCATAAAGAGATATAAATAAGCACTTCACTATGCCATTCATAACAGTGAATAAGTATTCTGTGAAATATAGCCTAAGAGACCTACACGGTGCACACACACCTTTACACACGTGGGACAAGGAGTCTCCGGAGATCACATAAGTAAAACTCACTTGACTAGCATAATGACATCTAGATTACAAGCATCATCATATGAATCTCAATCATGTAAGGCAGCTCATGAGATTATTGTATTGAAGTACATAGGAGAGAGATGAACCACATAGCTACCGGTACAGCCCCGAGCCTTGATGGAGAACTACTCCCTCCTCATGGGAGCAACGAGCGGTGATGAAGATGGCGGTGGAGATGGCAGCGGTGTCGATGGAGAAGCCTTCCGGGGGCACTTCCCCGTCCGGCAGGGTGCCGGAACAGAGACTCCTGTCCCCCAGATCTTGGCTTTGCGATGGCGGCGGCTTTGGAAGGTTTCGCGTACCGTGGCTTCCTCCGTAAGGGTTTTCGATGCAGGGGCTTTATATAGGCGAAAGGGAAGCCTCGGAGGGTGCCTGGGGCCACCACACCATAGGGCGGCGCGGCCCCCCCTCTGGCCGCGCCAGGGTGTGGTGTGGGGCCCCCAGGGCTTCCCTCTGGCGGCTCTCGGGTGTTCTGGATGGTTCCGGGAAAAATAGGAACCCGGGCGTTGATTTCGTCCGATTCCGAGAATATTTCGTTACTAGGATTTACGAAACCAAAAACAGCAGAAAACGAGAGCGGCACTTCGGCATCTTGTTAATAGGTTAGTTCCAGAAAATGCGTAAATATGACATATAATGTGCATAAAACATGTAGATATCATCAATAAAGTAGCATGGAACATAAGAAATTATCGATACGTTGGAGACGTATCACCGTGGATGCAACAACTCTTCATGGCAGGTTTAAAGGACAGCTAGTTGCTGCTACTGCAAGTGATGGACACAATTGGATGTTCCCTGTTGCTTATGGAGTTTTGGAGGTTGAGTTAGAGGAAAGTTGGACTTGGTTTCTACAGAATTTGCGCGACCATATAGGTCATCCACCAGGTCTGTCCACACAGACACTTGCAAAGGTTTGAAGAGTGCAGTGGAAGCAGTATTCCCTGGAGTGGAGCATAGGGAATGTATGCCCACTTGGTACAGAATTTTATAAAGAAATTCAAGGGTAAAGTTTTTACTGACAACCTATGGCCAGCTTCATACACATGCAACACTAGGAAGCATCTGTTTCTTGGATGTGTTGTATAAACAAAAACCTGGGGTGAAGGAGTACTTGGATGAACATCATGGTAGGGTGTGGTCAAGAAGCCAATTCAATGAAATTTGCAAGATAGACTATGTAACAAGTAACCTTGCGGAGATTTTCAATTCAAAGGTCAAGTCATTGAAAGGGCTTATGCTGTGGCAAATATTTGATAAGATTAGGCAGATGATCATGATAAAGATCGATCTGCGTCAAAGAATTGCATCCACAAAATATGTTGGCCATCTCATGCTCCCATCTTTGATTAAGTCTTTGCATGCCAGGGCAAAACAACTGATGATGCAATGCGTCAGAAAAGGAATAGAGGCTCAGGTAACCTACACTGACAGTAAAACAGGCAGTGGAGGTATCCAGTGAGTTTGGTTGATAGGACATGCCATTGTAGGGGATGGCAGATCCGTGGGATACCTTGCATACACGCATTGTTTTTCATGGGTGTTATAGGGAGTGAAGAAGGTGAAGTTGATCAGTATGTGTCAGAGTATTTCTCTGTTGCCAAATTTAGGACTGCATATCTATGAATGTTCCTACCTTGTTGGGAAAAGACCAATGGATGAAAGTCGATCCAGGCTTCAAACTGTACTCTCCAGTTTTGACTAGACCGGCAGGTAGGCTGAGGAAGAATAGGATCAGAGCTAGTGCAGAGGGTGGTGCACCGATTCGAAAACGAAAGTGCAAACGTTGTGGAATCCCTGGACACATTGCTAGGCTTTGTAAAAATACAGTTAACCCAGCTTTTGGAATGGAAGATCAGGTAGGGGCAGCAAATGCAGAGGAGAATGAAGCAGCAATTCAATATGAGGAGATTGAAGTAGCAATTCAACATGAGGAGATTGAAGCAGCAATTCAACATTAGGAGATTGAAGCAGCAATTCAACCGATGGAGATTGAAGGAGCAATTTAACATGAGGAGATTGAAGCATCAATTCAACATGAGGAGATTGAACCGATGGATCGAGAGCTGCTTCAACCGATGGATCAAGAGCAGAAGGAAGAGATGGAGAGAGATTACCTTGATTTTATGAATGGCCAGATGAGTGATAACTTGGAAGAGCAGATTGCAGAAGAAAAAGCACAAGCTTCGCATAAGAAGAAGAACAAGAAAGAGGACAAAAGGAAGGTAGACACCGGTAATATCCCTAGTAGGGTTACCCGGAGTAAGGTGGTGGCCCCAGCGAGTCACACCAGGAGCAAGAGAAAGATTTTATTCTGAACAACTAATTTGAATTTGTATGAACAATTTGAATTGGGGATCCCTTTGTATTGAAAAATTTAAATTTATATGAACAATTTGTATTGGGGTTCCCTTTGTATTGGTTATCCCTTTGTATTGAACAATTTGAATGTAGGGATCCCTTGAATGTATGTGTTAAGCCACACTTAAGCCACATTTATCATTTTCTCTAGGGTTTAGGGTTTAAGGTTTAATTCAAAATAATTTAAAATAATTCAAAACATGGTGGAACCTTCCCATGGAGTCTTATTATGTTACCTACAACCTAGAGAAATAATAATGGAAAAGGAAATATAGAGATATGAAGTTTTTATGCCAAAAGCTTCAAAACCACTTCCTAGTCCATGAGCTACTAGCTATGAAGATGCATGGCTTTCCACTCAACACACCTCCCAAATACCCACTATGCTTACAAACTTTGTCCAAATGAGTCCAAATTCGTCACACTTGTATATCTTTGAATTGCAAACAATATCACGTCGGCCAAAATGTACTATACTGTTCAAATAACACAATTTTAGAATTTTTATGCCAAAAGCTTCAATTTCTCTTAGTCCCTTTATTATTTGGGTGCCCCTGTTTTACTTAGTATTACTTAGTTTTCCCCCTCCGGGCCCACTTGTTTTACTCAGTCCTACTCAGTTTTGCCCTTCCGATAAACATTTCCTCACTTTTCCCCCTCTTAGTTCTACTCAGTTTCTCTCACTTGTACTCACTGGATGATCTTTGATTGGTCGAGATGTATGTCACACGGATCTTGGTTGGTTGAAAGCTCAACGTACGCTTGCACCATCGATCATTTATGATCGGACGGCCTGTATATCTCTCTCTACCACGATGGACGCATACAGAGAGAAGAGCAGAGCACATACCTACCAACTCTGGCAGTCGCATATTCCAGTCGCATCTTCCTCTCTCCTATTTTCTCTCTTACTCCGGCGGTCGCGGCAGCGCGGATCTAACCGTGCGTGCGGCAGCGTTCGGCGGCATGCGACATCGCGGATCTAACTGTGCAGCGGCGTGGATCTAAGAGTGCCGGTGAGGATCTAACCCTCAGAAATAGTTGAAATGTTTCTCTGTCTCACTTTCGTTTCTCTTCTCAGATATGTTGATGATGAAGAACACCAAGACGGCGGCCGTGCCGATAGTGGTCATCGATGCCACGAACATTGAAGCCATCGCCTACAACATCGCTTCGACGACGCAGATCCAGCATTCAATGTCGGAGTTTGTTGATGTCTCACTTCCGTTGCCCTCCTCAGATCCGTTGCTAATGAAGGACACCAAGACGGCGGCCGTGCCGACAGTGGTCATCCACGAACATTGAAGCCATCGCATGCAACATCGCTTCGACGGCGCAGATCCAGCCTTCAATGTCGGAGCCTGTTGATGTCTCACTTCCGGTGCCGAGAGTGCGAATCGATGCCAAGACGATTGAAGTCAACGTCTACAACCGCGCTCCAACCCTCCGCAGATCCGTCGCTGATGAAGTACACCAAGATAGCGGCAGTGCCGACAGTGGTCATCGCTGCCACGAACATTGAAGCCATCGCCTACAACATCGCTTCGATGGCGGATGGCGCAGATGACCACCCCTCAGCCGCCCGTCGTCCCGGCCCTTCTTTCCCATCGCTGCGCGGCCGTGTTCGACGCCGCAAATTGAGATAAATTATGATAAATTTGTATTTTCATTTCAAATTGGGATAAAATTGTTCGAACTACTACCTCCGTCTCAAAAAAAGCTTCTCCACGTTCTTGATGTGTCCATGTACATCCGTATGTATGATTTGAGACGGAGGCAGGTACATACATACAAAAGTTGGGATAGAATTCAAATCATTTGGCCAGTTTGACCTATGGCTACTACACTTATCTCTAGTCAAATTACTCATGGTCAAACTTCCCGCTCGGTCACCCATCCTCCCACTACTCTAGCACTAGCACGCTTAACTTCTGAGTTCCATCCCGTCCCGCATCCAAGTGCTCCGCGCACAAATATGTGATACTAGTATCATATCAATCCTATTAATATGTTGGTCGATGTCACATTTTTTTATTGTTTGAATTTCAAATAATTCTTTTAATAAAGAAAAGTAATGATGTAATAATAATCTTGAATAAATAAATAAGCATTAACTTTTTAGTTTGTATTATTTTTAATTATTTTTAATTTTTAAAATATTTGTTTTTGCCAAACCTAAACCTAAAAATTTGAAAATCTAAAAATTGGAACTAAACCTAATAATCCTATTAATATTTTTTTTCCAACCGGGACTAAAGGTTTTTCCTAATTTTTTACTCCCCACGCACCCTTTCCTGGTGTCCCCAACAGAGCATGGAAAAAAGTATTCTCCCAGGTCCATTGACATACTTTTTTTTTACCAAATTTTACTTTTACCCAATTTTTAGATTTTCAAATTTTTAGGTTTTAGGTTTGGCAAAAAAAATATTTAAAAAATAAAAAATAATACAAATTAAAAAGAGGTGGATTTTGTACACCCAAGCATGAGTGTGGGTGTCTTCTCTACCGTTCATTTGAACCTCAAGATCCGTGCAAAGTGGAGGTGCTTTGGACATTTTGTACCGCGTCGGCAATTTTTCAGTCCCATCAAACTCTCCTCTTTTCCTGGCTTTTCACCATCTGACCCAGTGTATGAGGGTAGGCTAGCCATAGGTACAGTGCAGCTGTCAAAAAGTACTCATTCCCTCTTTCAGATTTCCTCGTGCTCTTGCTGCCGGCAGAGACTTCTCATTTCCCCCGCGCCGGCCATCTTCCCCAGGTGTGGCGAGAGCTCCAGGGTACCAGCCAATTCCACCCGGCCGCCGGGACCCTGCAATACAGCCGTCTACACCGCGCCGCCGCCGACGTGCAGGCGCAGTACGTCGTCGCCTTGCGCCGTCACCGTCGCCACCGAGCCGTCTACTCCACGCCGCCGACGTGCAGGCACAGTACGCCGTCGCCGTGCGCCGTCACCGTCGCCACCGAACCGTCTACTCCGCGCCGCGGACGCGCAGGTACAGTACGCCGTCGCCTTGCGTCGTCGGCCGTTCCTCCCTCTCGCGCGGGGGTCTCCGGCTGGAGCGGCGCGACGCTCTAGATGGCGTGCTGCTGGAGGCGGAGCAAGCGCGTCGGAGATGTCAATACGGTGCCGATGCGATTCCCCGTGGCCTCCATGGATGCGCCGATGTGCTTGGACTGGCACATCACGGCGTCGCGTTGGACGATGTCTCCGAGCGTCGTGTTGGCGGGGTCCCCGGCGACCGTGGCCACGATGAGGGTGCTGCTGAACGCGCCGGAGATGGACCTTTTGAGCAGCGCATGACATGGCCGTGCAGCCTAGCTCGTTGTTCTTGCGTTGTTCTTGCGTCTGTGCGGATGAAAAAGCAGCGATGCCATCGGTGACATTCTATGTATGGCTATTTTGAGTGTCTTACAGTAGACTGTTCGTGTATTTAAGGATTTGTGAAGTGTTTCTTTCCGGAATGGTGTGCTTGACCATAGACTTATCTGTCGGTGTTCCATTTTTATTTTTTTTGATAAAACTGGTCTGAAGAGGAAGGGATCCATTTCCATTAAAAATGTGCCTAAACATTTGATCTACCGTGGAATACAACCTGTTCTGATAAAAAAAAAATAACACTGCTGAAACCATTCCATGGAAATGATCCTAAAACATTCCAAACCTAGATAGCTCTACCCTGACAAAAACGGTTTACAAGATGGTTTTGGTCCCCAAATTCGAGCAAGATGTGTACATGCTGCAACCAGCGATGTACAAGGATGGCTGTGCACTCGACAAAAAATTGTAGCACTACAAGCTGGACCAGAACAGTGCATGACACTATTGGCTATACTATCCTCCACAATCCTGATACAACACCCACGCCTAAGCAATGGCGATTCCTTCCTATCCTGGGCACCAAAAGGACAAACAATAGGAAAACAAAACTCTGAACCCAAAATGCAGTGTAAAGAAAGTAGCATCCATCGGCGTCGGTGACGAAGCTGCAGTTATTTCCCAAGTATATGCTGAGGTTGTACTTGCATTATCTCCTCCGACGATGGGGAGAAGTCAACGATGAAGGAAGTCGTTGATGCCTGTCATGTGCGACGGCCTCGTCCCAGACCGGCTCCATGAGGTGTCAGGTGTGCCCTTTGCCCGACGCCTGCCATGTCTCCGCCTCCCCGCTCCACCCAATCACCATGAGCCGGTCGTAGTATAGGCTGCCGCGGTCGCGGAGCACGTCGCCCTCGCCGATGCACACGAGCACGCGCCCGCAAAGCCAGGGCCTCGAGTCCCTGCACGCCGTCCACGAACGGGTTGATGAGCGGGTCGTTCTCCCCCGTGGTTGTCGGGCACATGACGCGCCAGATTCTCGCGCGCGGTCACGTCAAGGCCGTCAGAGCCGGCCGACCTTGTTGCATATGCGGCGGGCACGGGGTTCTCGGGTGCGAGGAGGTACTCGACGGAGACGACGAGGGCGAACTAGTAAACGAAGACGTGGAGCTTGGCCGCTGGTGCGTCACCGTCGAGCCGGGGGAGGTAGAGGCGAGCGGACACTTCAGGGAGATGGTGAGAGAGGTGCAAGATGATTGGAGCGTCGGGAGAGAGAGGAAGAAAAGGTGAGCCGCCGCAACCACCACCGAAGCTGCATCGATGGGCCGATCCGTCGCCACTGCAGCTGCCGCCGCAACCACAGTCGGTGCTGCAGCGATGGCCGCAACCGTCGAAGCTGCCGCCTCCATCCCAGCCTCCGGTGCTGCCGCTGCCCCATCCTCCCCCGCCGCCGCGACCTGCGCCGCCGCCGCATCCTCCCCCGTCGCCGCGACCTGTGGCGCCACCGCGTCCTCCGCCGCTGCCGCTGCCGCTGCCGCATCCTCCGCCTCCGGCTATGCCGCCCCCGAACCCGCCGCCGGTGCTGCTATCCGGTGCAGAGTGGAAAGAGATGATGGTGGACGAGATGGGAATCGGGAAGAGATGATGCTGGTCGCGGCTGGCTGCTGTCGGGAGAGAGGAAAAGCAGCAGCGGGGCGTGGAGTCAAAAGCCTTGTCGGGTGGCTTTTGCCCCTGTACATGGGATCCACTACCTTTTCAGAAAATGGAGGAAACAGATGAAAATGGCTTCTCTCACATGGCATCATGCACGAATCTCCAACGATCCAACGGTAAAAAGTACACCCACACTCATGCTTGGGTGTACAAATGTAAGTTAATGTTTATTTATTTATTCAAGATTATTATTACATCATTACTTTTTTTTATTTAAAGAATTATTTGAAATTCGAATAATAAAGAAATGTGACATCGACCAACATATTAATAGGATTGATATGATACTAGTATCACATACTTGCGCGCGAAGCACTTGGATGCGGGACGGGATGGAACTCGGAAGTTAAGCGTGCTAGTGCTAGAGTAGTGGGAGGATGGGTGACTGAGCGGGAAGTTTGACCACATGTAAGTAATTTGACTAGAGATAAGTGTAGTTAGAGATAGAGACTAAATTATGCAAATAACTGAAATAATAGAAATTCTGAAAAAATAGAAAAAAATGGAGTGAATTTTTTCTCCTGAAGACATTTTCGCTTCGACGCACGGAACCCACGTGGATGGACCTTTAGTCCCGGTTCGTAAGCAACCGGGACTAAAGGGGGGCCTTTAGTCTCGACTCTTTAGTCCCGGTTGCATAACCGGGACTAAAGCCCGTTATGAACCTGGACTAAAAGCCATTTTTCTACTAGTGAAAATATTATTTGTGTAAAGTATCAGGGTATTTATCATTTTAAGTTCAAATAATTTTTGATGAAAATCATCCCCTACTACCTTAAGACATATATGGATTTTGATATTTTTGCAATATATCCACTTATCTTGAAATGATGTCTATCTTGAGATGAAATAATCTGGATGCACAACCTGTTTCGGTACAAATTTGACTTTTTCATCATTCGCAAGAGGGTGACTTGCCAACCCATTCGTAGCAAAATGCCACATTGTAACTTTAGAGCATCTCCAGCCGCGTCCCCCAAAAAGATTTATGGTGCGCCGGACAAAAAAACGTTCCCAACCGCGTCTTCCAAAGCCTCTTTTTGTCCGGTGCGGCCCAATACGGTGTCCGGCGCCCCGAGCCCGTCCCCGTTACACAGGAGACGCTCCAGGACGCCGGACACAACGAAAAGCGAGACGAGGAGACGCGGACCTGACGCGTCAGCTACAGAGGAAAAATTTGTCCCCCTCTCCCGCCAAATCGCGTCTCTCCCGCCACATCGCGCCTCTCCCACCGCGCATTTCTTCCCTCCCAACACATTTTACCTCCTATCCCGCCGATTCATTTCTCCCTCCCGCCGTCGCTACTCTGTTCCTCCCGCCGCCGCCGCTACCCTCTCCCCATCCATGGCGCCGCCGACAGCCCCAGAAAAATGGCCAAGAAAGCGGCCAAGAAGCCGCCGGGAAATGAGACGAAAGGGGAGAAGGTGCCCGTCACGAAGCAGCGGAAGGCGCTGGCTCCGAAGAAGAAGCCGGAAGGCTAGACCGAAGATCAGTGGCATCAAGATTCTCTGCGCCGGAAGATGTCGACGGCGGAGCGGAAGGGATGGAGGGCGGCGCAGATGGAGAAGGCGTTGGCGGCGCGTGCACCAGCACGCGCTGGCCGGGTGTATCGCTGCCACCAACGTGAGCCCATGGAGTACGTCGGCGCCGGTGCACATTCCGGGAGTGGTGTCTCCGTAGACATCCGGGTTCTACAACGACGACCCCTCCGCCACTCTCGGGTGCGTGACGCCAAATTTTTCGCCGCACTACCAGGATACGCTGCCGCCTGGCGGCTTCAACCCCAACGCAGTCTTCTGCTCCCCGGTGTACGAGCAAGCGCCCCAGCGCGAGCTAGTACCCGGTGCGAACGGTGCCCCGTTCACTGGCCGCAGGGGCCACTAGTAGGAAAAGGCTCATCAGTGGCGCACCAAAACGTTATTCTGTGGCGCATGGGCGGTGCGTCACAGAATTCTCGCCACAAAAATAACAATTTGGTGCGCCACAGAAAGAGAAAGTCTTATTTCTGTGGCGCACCGGGCGGCGGTGCGCCACAGAAAGAGAAAGTCTTATTTCTGTGGCGCACCGGGCGGCGGTGCGCCACAATTTTTTTTGAAATTCAAAAAAGATGGCGGCCAGATCTAGATCTGGGGCCGCCAAATTTTTTTTTAATTTTTTTTGAAATTTCACTAGGAAGGTCGCCGGAGGTGGGTGGTTGGGTGTGTTGGGTGGGTGGTTGGGGTGGGTGGAGGAGGAGGAGGAGGTGGTCGCTGGAGGAGGAGGAGAAGGTGGTGGTCGCCGGAGGAGGTCGGAGGAGGTGGTCGCCGGAGTAGGAGGAGGAGGAGGCCGACCGGAGTAGGAGGAGGAGGTGGTAGCCGGAGTAGGAGGAGAAGGAGGTCGGCCGGCCGGAGGAGGTGGTCGCCGGAGTAGGAGGAGAAGGAGGCCGGCCAGAGGAGGTGGTGGTGGTGGTGGTGGAGGAGGGGAAGTGGAGGAGGAGAAGTTTGCATCCAAAGAAAAGTGGAGGAGAAGTGAGGAGAAATGAGGAGAGGTGGAGGAGAAGTGAGGAGAAGTGGAGGAGAAGTGAGGAGAAGTGGAGGAGGGCGGCAGAAATTTCAAATTTTGGAGCTTAATTCTGTGGCGCATGGGAACTTGGTGCGCCACAGAATTTTTTGTTTCGAATTTTCTATTTTGCGGCAAAAAATCATTATTTTGCCGTAACTTTTTACTCTTTTCGAATTTGGGGATTCTAAAAATTGTCCAACCGGGCAAGCCCGGGTGAATTCGGATGTAGAATTTTCTCCCGGTCATTTTGATATATTGTGCTTTTTTCGAGTTCGTATGCAACCAGAAATCCAGTTTGATGATTTACCCACGCAATTTTACAAAAAAAAGTCGAAATTCATGTTTGTTAATTTTCAGTGGTACTAGATGACATAATACATGGGCATCTCGAAGGATTTTATTTTTTGAAATTTCCATCTATTTCTTTTATTTTTTACAGAGGTAAAAAACTTCTGTGGCGCATAGACACACATGTGCGCCACAAAAATGTTATTTTTGTGGCGCAGCAGGCAAGGTGCGCCACATAATGTCTTAATTCTGTGGCACACAGTACCACGTGTGTCACGGAATGCCTTAATTCTGTGGCGCACATGGTACTGTGCGCCTCAGAAATAGTGAAACCAATGATTGGATGTGGGCCCCACCTTATTTCTGTGGCGCATGGGCTTGTGGTGCGCCACAAAAATAAGCTATTTTTGTGGCGCACCATGTCCGGTGCGCCATAGAAACAATTTATGTGGCGCATAAGTACCTGGCGTGCCACAGAAATAAGATCTCATCTATACGGCTTTTCCTACTAGTGGGCCCGCTTGAATTCGAGGGCGCCTGTGCTGAGGAGGAGGAGGGGGAGGGGGTGGAGGACGACGACGATAGGACGAAGAGGGCAGCGACGAAGAGGACGACGAGGACGCAGGTGCCGCGGAGACTGCCGATGATCTCGTGGAGGTTGACGTGGCCAGCGTGAGGAAGAAGAAGAAGAAGACGTCGGGCACACGGCGCCCCAAGTGGACGGTTCTGGAGGATCAATGTCTCTGCGAGTCGTGGTCGACGGTGAGCCATGACTCCATCATCGGCGCTAACCGAAAGTACGAGAAGTATTGGGCGAGGATTAAGGCCGAGTTCGATGAGCACAAACTAATCAACATCGACTACAACAAAGTGACAATGAAGAGTATACAGAAGGCAATGTCGACGTGATGGGCCATCATCCAGGCGTCGGTAAACATGTTTCATGGGTTTCATCATGAGGTCGAGACCAGAGGCGACACCGGCATGGACGTCAGCGGCGTGGTACGACTCTTTCTTAGCTAATCTATAGCGCCTACATTTTGTTCGACGATATGTGATTGTGTTTCATGTTGTTAGTTCGACAAGGTCATGGATATGTATCGGCAGAATGCAGACGGGAAGTCGATCATGCTGATGCATTGTTATAGCAAGCTCAAAAAGAACCAGAAATGGCAGTTGACGTGTCTTTCCTTGTCGAAGGGTAAAGACACCATTGATCTGGATGCGCCGCTGGCAACATCGGCAGGGCGTCCTATCGGCAACAAGGCTGCCAAGGCCGCCTTGGCCGAAGCTGCGTTGACCGAGAAGATGCTAGCGTCGATCACGCAGTGCCTCTCCGAGGTCTCCTCGACCCTGCTCTTCCGCGACAAAAAGACCGACGAAAGATGGACGACGCTGCTCAAGATAGGCAAGAGGAGAAGATGATGCTCAAGAAAAGCAAGGACGACATGTCCCTGCTGACAGCGTCGACAGAAGGAATGTCTCCCCAGACGCGAGCGCGCGCACAACTTCTAGACGTCCCCCAAACGCGGCACGAACACAACACGTCCCCCAAACGCTCAATCCATGCCGTTTGGGGGACGCTTTAAGGACGCGATTGGATATGCTCTTAGTACCAAACTACAAATAGGATGAAAATACGTATCAGGCCGTGGTCTAGTTTTGAAGCCCTTGTTAAAATAAAACCGATAGTGAAGCTTCACTGACCACAAACCTGGTTCTTGGTTCGAGAGTTGAACATTTTGAATTTTCAAACATAAATATTTAAAGTGTTAATCTCATTAGTTGCGTCACCTATATATGCATGCATTCTTTGTGTTGCTGCGTGTCGTGTCTAGGGATCGAGCAGACGTTTGTATTTCCTTGCTTTCTTTTGGTGCCTAAATTAGCAAAAATGTTGGACTAGCTTTGGAGTTCGCTAAATGATGAGTAATCGTCTCATTTTGCATCCAAGAACAATTATTTCAATATCTCCAACTTTGTAAATCTTGGGTTTTTTAATAACTTTGTATTACACAGATAGATTTCAATTATTTTTCCTTAAATTAATATGGTATGGATATATCTAAAATCAATATATTTAGAAAAAAATCATACTTATTTAATCTAACAGATATTGGAAGCGACCGAACTTAGAACTAACCACATTAAGACTTGTAAATATTTAAAATCTACCTCACGAAGGAAAATAACCTAATAGCTTAATTCCGTTAAATGATTTTGGATTGATTGGCAACTTGGTACATCATTGAAGATAAGGCAATACGAAATAAATAAAATTTACCGAAATATCACTAGGAAACTCTCTTTAGTTGTAGTCATATGATATTTGATCGCGGGGGTCCATAAACATCACATATTCACATGTGTCTAAATCGATTGATATATGGACTCTATTCACATCGTCTCTGCCATTGGCTACCTGGGCGGCTCGAGTTTTGTGATTGTGAGTGCAAAAACTGGTTACTGGTAATAATTATTGTAACCAACTATAAAAGCTTGGTATACGATTATATTATAACATATTTAAAGGATAGAAAAATATGTTATCGATTAACAAGTTCACTAGTTACTTGATACGCGATGAAATAAAGGTATCCAGTGCTTCTTCGATATCATAATAATGTTTTAGTTTCACTTCCAGCAGAGTTATCTTTTATCTTTTAATAGAAACCCTCACTACTGATTTTGCTGGCTTATGATGAAGCCACCTCACCTCTTTTCTCCCAAAACTGTGCTTACGCGCACAGGATCGTCACACATTGATTAGCCTACCTTCTGGACGATTGCACTCCTCCATATGGGCTGCAAAGCACGCTTTAGGCCAACATGGGCTGGAAAGGACATGCTGCTGGCTAAGAGCATCTTCACTCGTCCTCTCCAAAGGTCCTTTATAGGCCTCTGGGAGTGCCAGCACCTAAAATCTATCCTAGCCGCGGCCTCCAAAATTGATTATTAGCCGGCGTGGCTCAACTTTGCATCTGGCGCCTCTAGGCCGAACCCAGTATAAAAGGAGCCTAGCGGGGGCGTCCACGCGCCTCGGGTTGGCGGGAAAGACGCGGGAAGACCTGCACTCCTGCAGGCCCGGACCTGAACTCTATTATCTTAGGTCCCTAGATATACATGTCTGCCTTCCCTAAAAAAGGATATACATGTCTGCCATGGAAATTTGATTTCTCTTTTCTTTCTATTCCATGGCAGAATATGTTCTACGTATTGCATGTCATTGTTGTTTGCCACTAAATATATAGGGTTCTTATGGGGCATAAATTCTCCACACTTTATATGTGGGTACAAGCGAGAATATGTTCCAACACTCACAGGTGGTGTTTTTTTTTCCAATCTTGGAGCCTGGCGATTGAATTGCTCAATAGAAGTTGTGTCTTGCGTGTGTTTCACTAGTAGAAAAAGGGGCTTCCGTCCAGGGCTTTAGTATCGGTTTCCTTACGAACCGGTACTAAAGGGTGCATTAGTACCGGTTCCACTGCCCAGGCCTTTAGTACCGGTTCCAAAGGACCTTTAGTACCGGTTCGTGACACGAACCGGTACTAACCTTTAGTACCGGTTCCTGCTCCCCACGCACCTCCATCCCCCCTGTGGATCGCGTTTTTTTGCTTTGTAAAATACAAATAGAAATGATAGAAAATTCAAAAAATAAAATGTTTTTAGATTCTTATATGATATGCAACCTACTATTCGGAGAAATTAAGAAATTCGAAGAGCAAAAAAAGTTTGAAAAATGGTAAAACTGCATTAACTTTTGCATACGATGTCGGAAAATAACGTATAATATATCAAAATCATCGTGGGAAAAAGTTACATCCGAATTCACCCGGGCTTACTCGGTTAGCCAATTTTTAGATTCACAAAAAACCAAATGAAAATATGAAAGCAGGAACATTTTAGTTTTTTCCAGAAATTTAGAATTTTATATATTTTTATTTTTTTTAAAAAAATTAAAATTAATAATTATAATATTTTTGAATCCCAGAATATTACTATTACTTTTAACAAATTATAATATTTTCAAATTTTAGGTTTGGCAAAAAATATTAAAAACTAAAAAATAATTAAAAATAATACAAATTAAAAAATTAATTTTATTTATTTAGACAACATTATTATTACATCATTACTTTTTTTATTAAAAAATTATTTGGAATTTAAATAATATAGAAGTGTGACATCGATCAACATGTTAATAGGATTGATATGATATTACTATCAACAACATGCGTGCGAAGCACTTGGAAGTGGGATGGAAAAGAACTTGAAAGTTAAGCGTGCTAGTGTTGGAGTAGTGTGAGGATGGGTGACCGACCGGGAAGTTTGACCACGGGTAAGTGTAGTTAGAGACTAACGGAAATATTAGAAATTCTGAGAAAAAATAAAAAAAGGGAGAGAAAAAATAATTAGAAAAAAATGGATAAAAAAAATTAAACGAAATAGCCTTTAGTACCGGTTCGTACTAAAGGGAGGCTTTAGTACCGGATCTTTAGTACCGGTTCCAAAACCGGTACTAAAGGCCCTTTGGAACCGGTACTAAAGGGGGTTTCTCTACTAGTGTTTGTTGTCTGCAAGTGTGAACGTGTCTGCATTGTAATCATTGTTTGTTAAGAACTATTTTTTTTGCCGTCATATTCATTTTTCCATCATTGCTACTTCTCCATGTTAGAACCATTTACTCCAAACAAGTCAGAAATAGATAATGAAAAGAGAAAAAAAATTGCACACACATGCACACACCATGTATAAAAAGTTTCTTAGGGTATGTTTAGTTTGAGCCCAAACAAGCCCCACCAAAATTTTGGCATGACCAAAGCTAGGGCATAACCAAAATTTTGTTAAGTCATTGCTGTTTGGTTTATAGCCATTGGGCCAGATAAAAATTTGGTGAAGTAGACCTATGTTTGTTTTGTGACCAATAATGTCTAGATCATCATACTAATAATACTATTTAACACACTAAATATACTAAATGGATACCAAAATGTGCTCCTAGAAAAATACTATTGCGGTCTGCTAGAAAATAATGATGCACCAACGGAAAAGAATTCAGTAAAAAGAAAATAAAAATCACTAGGAAAAATGGTGCCTGATTGGTATGGCCGGAAGCATCTAATCAAGCGGACCTGCATGCACTTGCTAATCAGGCGCGGACCGATCGATTAATTACAAGATATATACCCTGAGCATGCACCACGTGACAAAGAAAAGGAAAAAGTAGCCCGGGCCCACCAACAAAGGGACGGGAAGTGAGGATGCCAATATTTTGACACACGATTTCAGCGCCCTCAGCTTGTCCGTGCATTGGCGAGAATTTAGATGGGCGGGGCGCGGGCACGCCGGGCCAGCCAACTTTTTGGCACTAATTCAAACAGCTACCAAATCTCATGGGCTGGCCAATATTTTGGTATGGTTGGTTTTGGTTGCGATCCAAACAGGTCCTTAAGCCCCTTTAGATACATTCCTTCTAGTTCATCTTGCAGATTAATTATGTTTTTATGGTCTACACCAAGTGTCGGTCGGGCGATATATTTCCCCGGTTGGCCACATCCTAGACCATCCATTCTCACTTATGTTTTCATAGTCTATGGGAAGTTCGATCATTGCGTCATGAAAACTCTGCATGCAACATATTATGTATATTGTTGGGACATTTGAAATCCATCCATATGGCAAAAAAAATTGATGTATACAAAAAAATCGTTCATCGAAAATACTTGTTAAAAATCATAATAGCCCATGCAATTGATGATAGGATCTCACAGAGCCCGTGAAGTGCATGGTCATGCACCATTTTGTAGGTGCCACACACGGTGGCGGACCCAGGACAAAGATTACCTGGTGTCTACTTGGGTATCACAGAAGTGTGGGTATCAAGCAATGATTCACACAAAAATTGAACGCTTAACAATTCTACATATACTATATCCTAAGTTGTGTAACATCCGATTTTTCTCCATATTTTGAGCTCCGTTTCAATTTTTCCGCTTGACACATCAAGATTTGGGATCCGTATCCTCCGCCTCGGTAGTACCCACTAATTCTAGAACGGATGTGATTTGTGTGTCCTTCGGGCTACAGCGTAGTGGCCAGCCAGTCGTGCAACTATCCCGACTTCCCGAGTTCTTCGACGCATGTCTAAGTGGAGGGTACCTAGGATACCCATGTCTGTGGTATAATACTTTAGTCTACCGGTGTGCCGACGGCCGTGAGCCTTTGCTAATTAGATTAATTATATTTGTGGAAGTGATATGCTTACATGAAATAAAACTTTCGACATAAATATTAAGTGATGATATCAAGTTCAGTAAGAAATCACCAAAGGCTCCATATATAAATGTTTGACACATGACAGCAAAATAAGGCTTTATTCCCTGGTATCCTATAAAATGGAAGTCTTTTACGGATCAAATATATTTTGGCCGTTTATTTTTGTGGATCCTGCCACTTCGGTGCCAGTCTCGATGCAGAGTTCGATTGCCCTGCCCCAACATGAACACCACGGGCCGCGGATGGAGAGAAAAATGGGGAAAAGGGTAAGAAAAAGAGGAACAAAAAAAGCCTTTTGACACTAACAACTGGAACACATGTGTAAGCAAAGATTTACGGATCACACTTTTTAGGCTCCAGGAAGTATCCTTCTGAGCCTGTAATTTTTTTTTTAGGATTTTGTATACCATTTTACAGGCTTAAATTTAGGCATTTGTTAGATATACTCATAGTAGTACATACATAACAAACCCATCAATGACTGGCGACAAAGTCTACAGGAAACTGAAGCCATCTCAGGCTGTGATCCACTTAGAACCGATTGAGACACATCTTAGTAACAATACAACTTTACTGAAGATACCTAGCTGGATAGGGAATTTACTTTTTGAGATGATGCGATAAGCATGGATTCTTTTGCGATGAGGGGATAAAGGATTATTCCATTTTAACCATTGAGTCTTTTTTTTTCAAAATATTTTTACCATTGAGTCTATTGCTATAAATACCCAACGGGTGCCTCTTCAAGTACTCATCCCATTGCACTTATATCTGCAATATCTCCTACGCTGATCTCAATCACCACCTGCTCTATCTCCATACAGGTAGCTTGTTTTTTATATCTTTTTTCTATTAATCAGTAGTAGCCAAATAAGTTATTACGTACTAGTTTGGATAAAATGTCAAGTTATACAGGCTTTTTTTTTCTTTGTACTGAAATTACTACTGATCATAAACATATTTTCCCGCTGACTTTGTGGGAATACTATATTTACTCCATGAACTAGGAGGGCAACGTGCAGATGTATAACTTTCGGTTAAAAAACCGAAACTGAACACCGAAACCGAACTAACCGGAACCGAAACCGAATACACCGAAACCGAATTAAACGAAAGAAATTTCGGTGTATAAATATGATAAACCGAATTTATAATAATAAATTCGGTTTTAGCACTCGATTAACCGAAATAAACGTTAAAACCGAAATATTGTGGAGAGAGACCAAAATCGCCCCGTCCAGCTTTCACAATGTTGTTTGTTTGTACTATTTTCTAAGCGAAGAGGCCAATACCCCGAACTTCATGCCAGATCGCATGTGTCTCCTATTCTCGTTGCAGCCACATGAAACTCCCTCGAATAAAATGCAGCCCCATGCACACTTTCGTGAAGAAAAAGGTAGCCCCATGCACGTAGCTAAGTGTATACTTAGCGTTCTTCTAATTCCATCTTTTATGTACTCGTATTTAACAAGTGCATGTTGATGTTGCTAAAAGATAAACTAGTGCATGGCTGTAGGGGTCCTACACACGGCTGTATGACTGTATGAGGTATGAGACTGTGTGCACGCGCTCAGCGGTAGTGGCTTCTCGTCACGGCGACTCGCCAAGTCTAGCTACCGCATGACATTGTACGGGCCTAGTTTTTATTTTCTACCAGCGTTCAGCTAAATCGGTTAAAAACCGAACACCGAACCGAATTCTCTGATAACCGAAGTACTGATTTGTGGAGAAACCTATGTAATTTCGGTTACCATTTCTTACTAACCGAATTCTCAAATAAACCGAGAAACCGAACCGAATTTTCGGTTAAAACCGAACGCCCAGCCCTAGATACATGCATGGTACGTAAGCACTATAAAAATAATTCCAAAGTTGAAGATTAATCAACATATAGGATTACTTTATCTTGATTAATGTTTGAGATTTTTTGTCATGCAAAAACCATCTACAATCTTAAAATCATGTACTATACCAGGTTGACTTAATATTTTTAATTTAAGGATCGACGCGGGAAAATGGCATCAGTTCAGTGTGAGATGAAGGATGTGCAACTCACTTTGGAGGAGAAAGCATGTTTAGATGAGATGATCAAGCAAGCTGAGCGTTGCTTGGAGTCTCATGAACTGTTAGCAGGTGCTTTGAAGAATCAAACAATGGGCCCCCTGAGCATTGTGGCTACCAAAATATTTGCAGGAAAGGTTGTCAGAAACTTCCCAAATCCTCTTTGCAATTTGGATGGGTTCGCCATGTCAGGCATGCCCATTAATGGTGTCAAGGCTGCTGTCGTGTATTCCGCCAAAAACAAAGCTGGTGTTGAATGTGGATGGCTCCTTGCCTTTTCCGATACCAACAATGCTACTGGAGGGAGGGTAAGTACACAATCATACACGATCTTTTACTAAACTGATTACCATTTCAGATTTTCAAAAGCTCAACTTCATAAAAAAATAAAAAATTACTAAAAAGGAAAATAGAAAGTGATGGGATGATAACACGAAACATGATTTTTTTGGGAAAAATAAACTCTTTATAATAGATGTGGTAATAAAATGTGTCCGGAATAAAAAACGTGGCATTGATTTATTTTCTTAATTCCATTAATAGTTTGAAAATTTTCTATAATTAATAATAATCTTGTCATGTTTTATTTGAAATGGGGCAGGTATTTGCTGAATGTGGCCTTAAAGGTAAATTCTGCAACATCAATTGGGCACAAGTTGAACAGAAACTGGAGAAATCTGGGACAATTGCTAAGGCGTATGACATGGAGACTGGAACCTCACTCTATGCTGGAATTTGTGGCCCTACCGGGAAATCTGTTGCTGGTGCAGTATTCCTTGGTTAAACAAGCCTGGGCAATAATGTACTAGATCTGGTGGAGAATTAAATATTGTAATAATGATGCAACAGTGTTGCTAGTAGCAATCATGTGTGATATGCTACATACTACCTTATATTTTCATGTTCATCTTTTTTTTGCACTTTGTAATAAATAAGGGCTGGGCACACCTTAGGGTGCGGACGCCAGAAGGGTTGATTAATAATAACTAGATCCACCGGATCATTATCTATTACAAATGTCCTATGATCTATGTGTGTATGTTTATTAATGTTTAGTTTGTCTAATTATGAAATCCAATGGCATTGTATCTTTGCTTTGGCATGGTTTATGCTTAGATAAAAAAGAAGGCAAAGTGGTCTTTAAAATTTGAGTTGATTTTTTACACAATCAACATTGCTATTGTATATTGCACAATGGCACAGGATAATACATCAATTCCTAGAGACGAATTTAAAAGGACAAACTTAATATAAATTCAGAGATTGTTTTTTGGAGCAACCAAGGATAGGACAGACAATTTATCTGTAAATACTTAGATAATATAGTGAATTCGCTTCTACGGTAGGTAAAACAAACATCTTAATAACCTCCTGAACTTTAGCTAATTGCAACACCCCATGTATCAGCCCATCTTGTCCATGCCACCACTCATTAATATCAACCAAGTCACCTGATAATTAGAAATTTCAACATCTAAAATATGTATTTAAAAAGTGTGTCGATATAAGTCAACCGAACATCGACAGAGCTGTAACCCACAAACATATGAAATAAGGAGCAACGGATCCCACCACGTAGTTCTATATATGATAAAGTGTCCAACAATTTCTTATGAAGATACAGTGTGTAATAGTCTAGATACTAGGCTTGGGGGCTCGCATCTTACGAATTACTAACGGTGATACAATGTGTAATAGTCTAGATACTAGTCGTGCGCAGTGGAGGAGGTTGCGCCGGAGACGGTCTCGCGCGACGACATGAGTCTCTTCAAGCTTACGGCCTGGACGTCGGACCTGAGTTCTGTTCCGGTGGGGCAGACGCTGGCGGTGCCGGAGCCGGTGGCGATGGAGGACGTGGCGTCGGTTTCCAGGACATCGTCGGTGCTCACGCTCGGCTACAAAGTGCTCATTCACATCACCGACATGGAGGAAGTCTCAGGAGAGCTGGCTAGCGCTTCCCCTAATGGCCGGCCTGGAGATCCGGAGGGAGACGTTGACGGTGGTCGCCAGAGGTTCCGCCCGCTTCCTTGGCGGCAAGGCTTTCCGGATCAACGCACCGCCGCAGGCGGCGAAGGATGGGTGGAGGGCCCACCGTCGTGGGTGGCAGTTGTGGCCTCCCCGGATTGGAGGCTGCCGGTCATGGCGGCCCCATCACCTTTGGTGGCGGTCCCTCCTCGGTCCGGTCAACAGGATTCTTCTCCGTTGGTGGCTGCTAGTGTGTCGCCTGGTGCCATAACGGTGCAGAGGCCCGTTCTGGATAAAGCTGGTTCGCTGGACCGACATGGGCAGAGGTTGCCAGAGAAGGTGTGGAGACCAATTCAAAGAGTTTCAAATCCTTCCGAAGTGGTGAAGGTGGCCGTTGATAGGGCGATAGCTGGCGAGCCGGTACATGAGGTTGGTGGTGCAGCGCCTCCGGATGCTTCGAATCAACCGCTGGAGTGGGACAGGAGGATCCCGATGTACCTTTGACAGATGGGGCCACGTTGAATCAGACGCCCATCTTTGAGCATGCGCAGGACGATCCGAGGCTGTCTGTCCCACATTAGAAGTCACCCCCTCGGGTCGTCCCCCTCCAGGCGACTCGGGGGCGCAACCCTAGCCCCTCGCCGCCACCGCCTTCCCCACCTGCCTCCCTTCCCCTCACCGTCCCCTAAGGCTGCCGCCGGCGAAGCCTGGCGCGGCCGATGATGGGGGCGGCGGGGATCCACGCATGGTCCCCTGGTGCGGCGGTGGGAGGCACGCCTCCGCGCTGGGGGGATGGTCCCGGTCCCTGCCGGTCGATGGCGGCGCGGCCTCTCATCCCGTCTTCGCCACGACCTCGCCGGGCGGGCGTTGATGGGAGCGGCGGCGCAGCTCTGGACATGGCGGCGCGACCTCTCCTACGTTCCTCGTCGCGGCCTCGCCCGGCGGGCGATGATGGAGGCGGCGGCGCGGCCCTGGATCCTGGCGATGAGGGGGCGGTGCGGTCCTCTCCTTCTTCCTCGCCTCGGCATTGCCGGGCGGGTGGGGATGGGGGTGGATCTCGTGCTCTCTGCCTCAAGGTCTGGGACCACGGCACCAAGGGTGGCGGCCCTGGATGGCGATGGAGGTAACAGCGTCGACCTGGTGGAAGGTGGCGGGCGTCAGGTACCGCTGATCGTGGCACCGTGGTGGTGGTCTTCTCTCTCGCCGGGGGAGATCGGCTAGTTGTGTGGCTAGCAGTGGCGGATCTTGCGATCCGTCACCTAGCTCCCGATGGCGAGGCGCAGCTGCCGATGAAAGCCGGCCCGGACTTCGGTCATGGCGGATGATGGCGGCGCGTTTTGTCATTACCTTGTTGAAGGCATTGTATATGCAGTCTGCGTTCTTCGCCTGGGCTGCTCCAAGGGAAACCCTAGACCCGGGTCTCCCGGATCGGACAATGGCGGCGCGCAACGCCGTTCTCTCTGTTGGGGGTATCGTTTTCGGAGAAGACAATGGATGGCGGTGGTGCTGAGGTGGAGCGGTGTGCTTTTGCTGTGTCGGCGTCGTCGAGTCGCCGTGGCATGGTGCAGTGGTGTCTCGGGACGGATGCAGTGTGATGGACACGCGCATGATGGTGGAGTCTTCTGGCGCCGTGGCGGCATCGATGGCAGGCCTGGCATGGTCAATGCGATGATCTCTCTTGAAGATGGAGTCGAGGAAGACGGCGGTAGCAACTTCTATGGCGTGTGCGTTGGCGTATGTTGAGAGTCTGCTGACTGGATGTGCTTCTCATCTCGCTATTGGGCGGCCTGGGAAGGCATTTGGTTTTTGGATGATATGAGTTGGTGAATTGTCACCCCCTTCAGCCCTCTGTAGGTTTAGCAAGGTGGCTTCGAGTTTGATCTTTTGTATTGCTCTTGTAAGGTGTTGTGAATAATAATCTAATAAAAAACCGTGTGCATCCTTTGAATGCAGAAGCTGGGGCGATATTTCCCCCATTTCAAAAAAAAACATGAGAAGTCACCATCGGAGAGCGACAACTCATCAGTTTCCTGTCGGATTCTCCGGTTCGGGATCTGGCGAAGACATGACTAATTCGTGACTACTTCGCCGTATCTATCTCGGAAGCTGAGCACACATGGTTCCCTTGGACAGGTGACACGAGAGCGGTCGATCTACCGCTGGACGGTGCGGATGGAGTGGAGGAAAGCTCCTTAATTCTGTACCCATGCACGTCCTACACTAGACCCAACAGGAACATGCAGCTCGTGCCACGTGCCCAGCATGCACAGGAGGAGGAGGAAATACAGTGTGAGGGCATGTCTAACGTGGAGGCTCTGGCCGTTGCCAAGATGAAATCCTTTTGTCCCAATATCTCAAGACGCTAGTGATTCCGCTTCTGAAGGAAATCGAGGGTGTGAAGAAGTTGAGGGCTGAGGCGGAACCCTCCACGCGTCGACACGTTACCCAGAGGCAGGCTATGGATGCGGCGGGAGCCCCGACAACTACAAAAGCTAAGAAGGCCACGGCAGCGGAATCTGTCCTGCTTAAGGCCTTGGGATTGTACCGGAGGAGCTATCAGTTAGTGAGGAAGATCACATCTTTTTTAGACAGCTCTTTGATTCGCCATTACGCGACCAGCATTTGAGGGTCATCGCTTCCATCTTTGGGAAGATAGTCCCACCAGATTTTGAGAGCTTGGAGATCACGGAGGCTTGTAGGGTGCCGGTGGCTGCCTGTTA
Organism: Lolium rigidum; assembly: GCF_022539505.1. Lineage (NCBI taxonomy): Eukaryota > Viridiplantae > Streptophyta > Magnoliopsida > Poales > Poaceae > Lolium > Lolium rigidum. The sequence goes on from NC_061513.1 coordinate 296,736,211, forward strand.
GCCACTGGGCTTGGAGTCGGAGCAAGTGTTAGTTAATGGATATTTTCCTAGAACTACTTTGCTGGAGTGTCAGGGGATTAAACGACTTTGCCAAGAGAAGTGCTGTGAGGGAGTTCATTGAGGCTTTGCATGTGAGCATTGTTTGCCTCCAGGAGACCAAAGTAGATGTAATAGATGACTTTTTTAATGCAATGTTTGGGGCCGTCCTTCGACGGTTATGTGTACTTGCCGGCGATGGAGACGAGAGGTGGAATTTGCTCGCATGGGATAGTTCCGTAGTTTAGATTGGTAGATTCAGTTTTGACAGCTATGCGATCACTGGAGAGGTTACCACGTGGGAGAACAACTGTTGGTGGCTAACTACGGTTTATGGGCCGCATTTGACGGAGGACAAGGTGGGCTTCCTTGACGAGCTCTCTGAGAGGCGGGGCACTTTTCTCGGGCGCATGGGAGGTTGCTGGCAACTTTAACATGATCATGCACGCTGCGGAGAAGAACAATGATAACCTAGATCGTATGAATATGGCGAGGTTCAGGAGTTTTGCCCAACAACACCAATTAACGGACACTTATCTTTATTGCAGATTATATACCTGGAGTAACGAGAGGGAGTGCCTATGCTCACTAGGATCGATAAAGTGCTTGCTTCGGGGGATTCGGATTTGATGCACCCAGACGCAATCTTACAAGCCCTCTCTTCCCCGATCTCGGATCATCCTCCCATACGTCTAGCTTTGAGTGCTGCGTTTCAACCTAAAACTTGATTTTCTCTTTGAGATGTTTTGGTTAAGGATGAGGGTTTGATGAGGCCATTCGACAGGCAGACTAATGTCGGGTACCCGAAGAGTAATGCCCACATCAGTAGCCCCCGAGTGACTGGACGAAGCGAAGCTTCGGGCAGGGACTATAGGTGTCCTCATCCGAATATCTTGATTCGCCGAAGAAAATTGAGTCTTCATGCCTACTACAAGGTTGAAATAGCTTGCTATCGGATGGGCGTTCAGCGCTCCCAATGGGAGTAGCCCCCGAGTCTAGGGACGGATGTTTGCAACCGTGTGTAGACTCAGGTTGTACTACTCGAAGATCTTGCTGTCGATGCTTTTTGAACTTCCTTCATCATCCGATATGTCGGGTCTTCTAAGACTTCGGGTGAAGCCGAACAATTTGATCGTACGTAAGAATAAAGGTAACGAGCCCAGTTTTACTCGATAAATTGATGTTGTTTAACTGCCATTGGAAAAAACAACGTTACCCTACTCAGAATCAAGTCCCGGAGCTTGATCCTGGATTTGCTCGAACCTTTGGGTCGGTTCTTCTTCGAATTCCTTCGACTATTGATGCTTTTTCTTGTTTTTATCGAGGAAGCGTCCAACCCTCCCGATGGGAGTAGCCACCGAGTCCAGGGACGGATGTTTGCAACCGTGCGTTGACTTAAGTCGAGTAACCGAAAGTTGTAGATTCTTCCGGGTGTTGCTTTCATTCGAGTGTTCCACCAACGAGAGTCGATAACTTTGATGACATCATCACTGACGTGGTATCTGCGGCAACTCGATTGACAAGACGTGACCCAATGGGCCAACCCTATATCCGCACGGTCAGTTAGGAAATAACTGGTCCTTGCGCGTTGGCTGAGGCGTTTTCTCAATTCTCGTGCATCGTGAGGGTAGTGGGCCGCCGGTTTCTCTCCTCTTGTGACACGTGTGTACTTAGATTCTCGTCCACTTCTCTCGATGCCGATTTGGCGGCCACAATTTATAGTGACTTTTTAATTATAAAAAGGGAGGTGCACAGTTTAACCTTTGTACCCCTGCTTCATTGCTCATCTTCCTCCTTGCTTCCACCTCGCCATTGCTACTGCTCCCAAGAACTTCTTCAACATCATGGGAAATATTTGCCAGGCAGGTCTGGCATGTTTGCCTCCAGGCGGCCACGAGTGGTGGTTGTTGGCGCGAGATCATGTTCGGCAAGGGGACAGGAGGAAGTTTGATTCCCTGGTCATACTTTTATCGTGGATGCTTTGGAAGCAGAGAAATTCTGGGGACTTTGTCAATACTAGGGACCAGTGTAGCGTGATGCAGCTGGCTGACCGCAGCAGAGATGAATTCAGGACATGGGAGTTGGTGTTCTTCGGAGGGAGAAGGAGGGTAGCGAGAGAGTAGCTTAGTGTGTGAGTTTGGAGGGGTGTGTGGGTGTGTTGGTGTCCTAATCCAAACCATTTGATCACAAATGGTTTTTGGATCTCTTGTAATTGAGTTTCTACCTTCTATAAAGATAGGGTACGCTATTGGCATGCTCTCGAAAAAAAAGTATTACTACTTGCTTCATTAAAATAATTCATGATGACATTTACGTATCTGGGTCTGCCATGAAATAATTCAATATACACAGTACCATCACTAAATAATTGAAATAAAACAGATATAAAGGACTCGGATATTCAGTTATTTGCAAATCCAAACCATATAATTATAGGCATTAAACATTCAAGATTAAGAAAGTACCCTTCTGTATAATAAGATAGTTGAATTGGCACCTGAATACCTGATCATAGAGGTGAAGTAGTACATACGCTGAAATGTCAAGTAAAAGATGTAAAATTCTATTATCACTGAGTTGAAAGAAAAACCACAAACAATTAAAACTAATCAGCTTCAGACCCAGATAGCCAAAAGCATAATGGCACACCTCCAAATAATAAAGAAAAGTTATTATGAAATAATTCAATATAAATATTAAGCCTTCCTGTAGAAAAAAAAGCGGTTTAGGTTACCAGATCAGTGAGTAAGGGTCGGACAGGCCATCTGACATCTTAATTAGGTAGGTGACTTGAAGGTTCAGATGCTGACGCTATTTCTTTTGGGAAATGATCTATTTCCTTCGGAGGTTGGAGGGCTCGCAACCTCCGGGTCCTGGGTCGTTGGATGGACTCCACACGCGACGGTTCCCTTCCACACGCCCAAAAATCTATCCATCGCTCCCATCCCCGACCTGTCCTCAAAAAAAAAAAAACTACTCCCCCGACCTGTACACCATCTCGTCGGTCGGCCTCGAGGTGTAGAATGCGGCAGCCTCCGGCCCCCGCGACGAGCGGCCTCGATGGAGGGCGCCTCCGCCTCCGGCCTCGGGACGGCGCCGCCGCCTCCGGCCCCCGCGACGGCGGCCTCGATGGAGTGCGTGTCCGTACGCCAGTACCCTTCCCGGCGACCGCCGGCTATGACGGAGCACGCCGCCTCCTTCTCCACGAGGACCGCAGGTCTCTATTCCGCGCGACGCAGCCTCCGTCCACCGCGACGGCCGCCGCCTTCATCCGCGCAAGCTCGTGCCCGCCCCGGTTACCTCCTGCGCCGAGGCACCCGCGCCCGCCCCCGCCATGTTCCTGTTCCTCCTCGGACTTCGCCGCATTCTCAAGCCTCACCGCGCCGCCGGTGGAATTCGATCGCGGCGAGGTTGCTGGACTTGATGGTGGGTTGATCCTGGCGAGCCCCTTCCTACCAGCCGATGTCCAGGGCCCCACGCTCCTCTCCCGCCACACCCTCGTGCTCTTCCGCTTTTTTCTGCCACCATGGAGCGGCCAGGGCAGAGGAGGCCGGCGTGGGAGCCTCCCCAAACGAGCAGCACGGGGGCTCATGGGCAGCAAGGCGGGGCTCCACCCAGGGCGCACGCGGTTGACCGACGCTGTCCAGCGCCGCATCCGTTCCTGTCCATGGCTCCACTTCCACCGACTACGCCCCGGCGGACGGAGCTACAAAGGCTGCCACGTGGAGCTGCAAACAAAGAGTGGCGATGCTGCAAATGGTACGCGATGGAGCTATAAAATGTGAGTGGGGATGCTGCAATCCGTCAGCGGCGATGCTGCAAAAGGTCAGCAGATGTGCTCCAAACTCATCGACAATGCTACCAACCATCAGTGGCGGTGCTGCAAGAAGCAACTGACGGCGCTGCTAGCCGGAGTAGGGATGTTGTCGGCGGTGTGTCGACGAGTAGTTGATGATGCTACAATACTATATTTGTTTTGCTGCAAATATTCTATAATTTTGCCACAATGGAGGAAGAACCGGGGCTTCATGGGGTCTAGCCATGGTTGCTGAGATGATGACACCATTTTGCGAGCGCCAAGGGCTACAACTGGTTGCTGCTAGCGCTACCAACGACGGCTGCCGATGCTGCAAATTGTGGCTGCATGTGCTACCAACTGCAGCCGCGTGTGCTATCAACATCGATGGGCGGTGCTGCAAATGGTGGTTGCGTGTGCTACCAATGGCGGTCGGCGGTGCTACAAACGGCGGTTATCCGTGCTGCAAGGAGTTAAGCGGTGGTGCTGCCATTGGCGGGCATCGTTGCTATAAAGGAGGTCTCTGGCGAAGTATCGTGCTACGGCGAAGTACGGTGCTACCACTATTAGTGGCGCTACTGCAAGAAGAAAATAAAATGGCGGAACGGGCTGCCCCACTTGGAATGCTGCCGATGGTGCCGGCAAGGAGTAATTCACAATGCTACAATTGTAATTTTTTTGTGCTACAAATGATATGTGGTTCTGCTGCTTTAGTATAATTTTTTGGTACGAGGTCTCCGGCGAGTCTTTTCTTTTTTATTTCTAAACGAACCGTTTTCTGCTTCAATGAAGCAAAAGCGGGTACTTTTTTTGCTGCGACGAAGCAAAAACTGGGCCTCCAGTTAGATTTGTGTTCAAGTGGTCTTTTCTGTTTTTTCCATACTGAACCGTTTTTTGCTTCAATGAAGCAAAAGCGGGCATTTTTTTGCTGCGACGAAGCAAAATCAGGATTTAGCCTAAAAGTGGACACGTGTCGGTCTGTGAAGCAGGAGGCTGGAAGGACTTGGTGCCTCCGAGGGATTCCTAGCGCTTCCCATTTCTTTTGCACTTTTTGGACCAAACATGCAGACAACAGATCAAAATAAGTTGATTTAAATAGTAAATAACATACTTATTGTTATTATTATTATTATTATTATTATTATTATTATTATTATCATCATCTACAAATATTCCCTCTATTCAGCAATAAGTGTCCTAGATTTTGTCTAAAATCCCATGTATTAGAATCTAGATGCATTTTAATGTTTAGGTATATGGGAATCTACGCAAATCTGTGACACTTGTTTCCGAATGGAGGGAGTAGCACTAATGAGGAAGATTGGATAAGTGGCTCCAATTAAGGTAGCAATTAATTGTAATAGTTATGGATGCACATGTCTATTTCTGTTTTAGTTAAAAATATTTGGATTTACATATTGCTTCAAGAAATATTTTTCCTTGATAAGTAAGAGGTGGGTAAATTAGATAGGCCCTATCTATATCTCTTATAAAGCAAAACTTCACAAGAGGATCATTTAAGTTGTCTATCTTAACATGCAACATATCCACATCATAAAAATTGTTTTAGCCCTTGGATTTACTAGGTTGATCTAGCAACAACCGTTTGATCTAGACATAAAGGGTCCTCCCACCGTACAACATGCATTAGCGCATCTAAGCTGTTGTTAATCTCGTGGTCATCAATTAATTGTAGCATGCATGCACCGGCAACTGATTTTCGCTGCTTTGTGCATTCGATCCAGCTCAATCGTTCCCTGTTCTTAACCTCTCCTTAATTATAAGAAACAATTATGTCACAGTACTCACATTTCTAGGTATGCAAAACATAAAGTATGGTGTTTATAAACTAGGACCTACAAGCTGTTAAGGTTCCTACGGAAATAGTTGAATTTGAAAAGGTCAAAGTCAGTTAATTTCACTGAACTTATCTTGTTCTATGTCTAACGTATTATCTCCAAACAACACAATGTTCCAAAAAAAAATATCTCAGTATGTACAACTTTTCCGATATCCAATAATTTAATTTCACATGTTCCCGCCACAACGCGCGGGGATGCTCCTAGTTAATAATCAATTCATTCGGGCAACTAAGTCCAAATAGCGAACGGGTTAGGACTCAAATAACTTTAAAACCTGCAAGTGCTCAACAAGTAGCATGTCTAGTTAAGCAAGATTCAGGCATCCCTCCATAGAGGCCGATCTTCAGGAAGGTCATCCCGCACCCCGCATAGTGACGCGAGCGAGCTAGGAATCAATTCCGCAAGTGGTGCGAGCGATCCAGGAAGAGAAGCATGTCGTTTCGTTTCGATTTAGCGCATCTGAACGGCTTAAAAGTGGAAGGGTACATGTTTCCTTCTTTATTATGTATAGTTGTTGTCTTTTTTCTATGTTGGACTTTCGGACGAAAGTAAAGAAAATTCTCCTGTAAAGAAAAGTACCCCAAGTGCAAAATTTCCGTGCGGAGTACAAGTAGAAAAGTACTTGTATAGTAAAACACGAGGTGCTTCGTACACTACAAGTATGCATAATATCGAGAAGTACAAATCACGAAGTACACAGAAGATCAGTACAAGTATAGAGAATACAAAGTACAATTACATAAAATTCCGAGTACAAATACATAGAAGACAAAGTGTAAGTACACAAAATATGAAATACAAGTACACTCACCAAAATACACTATCCAAAAGTACACCTCACTCACATGTAGTACATTTGAACTACAACCTGGATACTAGTATAATAAAAATAAAGTATAAAATAGAGTAAATCCAATTTCCCCGAAGTACAAGGGAGTGGCGTTTTAGCACCCGGGAGCATATGCTCCCGGTTTTTAAACTTCGGTTAAATGCATTTTTAAAATGTTGAAAAATTTGAACACAAAATTTAGTTGATACATCTTAAAATTCTACATGTTCAAAAAGTGGTTTCACAGAAAACCGACATTTTGAGTGCTATCCGTAAAAAACACAAATTTTTGTGTAAAAAAAGTTGTGTACGAGACGTTTTATTTGTTTTTTTACACAAGTCACAAAAAATGTTGTTTTTTCGCAAGACTTGATGTGCGTACGTAAAATATTGATACGTAAGCGAGAAATTTTTTGTTTGATTTTTTTGAATATTTCAAAAAAAAATTCCGATGGCAGGAGCATATGCTCCCATGTGCCGAATTGAATTTCTCCGAAGTACAACCTAATTCAAATCTGACTACATTTACAAGGGGACGTAAATCATCTCGCAAGCAGCGGCTGTGATGGAAGATGGAAAGTGGATGGACGAGGAAATAATTTGTTTGGAAACATAAATAATTTGTTTAGAAATTCTGCATCTCTTTATCCCTACCTTCCTCCTCCAGTTGCATGTGTTGCAAGAAATTATGCTCCGAAGTTGGATGAGGCGGTGTGGGTACTTCTACTCTGGATGCTGCATTGGCTTTATTCTTCTGCCTAGTCTACCTCTCAAGCCTTTGTTGCTCCAGACTAGTTACCTCCTACCGCTTGCATTTCCCTCTAACCCTATGAAACAATGTAAGAACTAATTATTCCACTATAATACAAATGTACACTGAGTTCGGCTCCATGTATAGTGCTGGTCAAGCAATTAAATCAGAACCATTATGGTTCTTGTGAGTATGTACTCTCACTTATTTTGGCATGGTGCGCAAGCATTACAATAAACATTACTACACTACAATACGTTATAGGTCAGGTCTATTGATGAGGGAGCTCCTCGGCAATGCTCACCATGAGGGGCTTAGGGTTGACGGAATTCTGCAAGCTAACACGAGACATTGGATACCAAACGAGCAGGGGAGAGATTTACCCAGGTTCGGGGCCCTCTATGAGGTAAAACCCTTACTTCCTGCGTGTTTGAGCTTGATTTGTTGAGCAGAACAGGTTACAATGGGGTAGCCGATAGACTACTATTCTTGACTCGCCGGGAGGCAAGGATTCTAGGGTTTGTGTACGCTAAGTTGCGATGGTTTCGTGTGTATTGTTCTCCCGTTCGGCAGGCTCTCTCCTGGTCCTTATAAAGAAGGCCAGGTCCCGAGAGTCTAGTCCGAACTCCACTAGGTTACATTGAGATCTAAACTAAACCTTCCTTTATCGATGTCTTCTTACCTTGTTCGTCAAGAATCCTTCTTCTGGTAGGTTTCCTTCGTTGCAACCATCGTACGGGCCCACCTTGGTCTTGGATAATCTTTGTGGGCCCCTAGGGACCAAAGGAGGTAGACTAATGTCGGATACCCGAAGAGTAATGCCCACATCAGTAGCCCCGAGTGACTGGACGAAGCGAAGCTTCGGGCAGGGACTATAGGTGTCCTCATCCGAATATCTTGATTCGCCGAAGAAAATTGAGTCTTCATGCCTACTACAAGGTTGAAATAGCTTGCTATCGGATGGGCGTTCAGCGCTCCCAATGGGAGTAGCCCCCGAGTCTAGGGACGGATGTTTGCACCCGTGTGTAGACTCAGGTTGTACTACTCGACGATCTTGCTGTCGATGCTTTTTGAACTTCCTTCATCATCCGATACTGTTGATATGTTAGGTCTTCTAAGACTTCGGGTGAAGCCGAACAATTTGATCGTACGTAAGAATAAAGGTAACGAGCCCAGTTTTACTCGATAAATCGATGTTGTTTAACTGCCATTGGAAAAAACAACGTTACGCTACTCAGAATCAAGTCCCGGGGCTTGATCCTGGATTTGCTCAAACCTTTGGGTCGGTTCTTCTTCGAATTCCTTCGACTATTGATGCTTTTTCTTGTTTTTATCGAGGAAGCGCCCAACCCTCCCGATGGGAGTAGCCACCGAGTCCAGGGACGGATGTTTGCAACCGTGCGTAGACTTAAGTCGAGTAACCGAAAGTTGTAGATTCTTCCGGGTGTTGCTTTCATTCGAGTGTTCCACCAACTAGAGTCGATAACTTTGATGGCATCATCACTGACGTGGTATCTGCGGCAACTCGATTGACAAGACGTGACCCAATGGGCCAACCCTATATCCGCACGGTCAGTTAGGAAATGACTGGTCCTTGCGCGTTGGCTGAGGCATTTTCTCAATTCTCGTGCATCGTGGGGGTAGTGGGCCGCCGGTTTCTCTCCTCTTGTGACACGTGTGTACTTAGATTCTCGTCCACTTCTCTCGATGCCGATTTGACGGCCACAATTTGTAGTGACTTTTTAATTATAAAAAGGGAGGTGCACAGTTTAACCTTTGTACCCCTGCTTCATTGCTCATCTTCCTCCTTGCTTCCACCTCGCCATTGCTACTGCTCCCAAGAACTTCTTCAACATCATGGGCAAGAAAAAGGATGCCGCATCTACCGGCACAACCGCGAGTGCCGCTAGGTCCAGGGCGGCTACCGCCACGTGCATATCCGGCGCCGCCACCAAAAAATCCCCAATGTGAATGGGTGGCCTCTTCTATCACAAAGCGTGATGAGAAGAAACCGAGGACTTTGGGACTAATCTTTGCCAACGAGTCAGACATCATCTTCCCAGGTTCTGATTCTCGCCACAAACCTCCCGCTGGTTACAGAGTCATGTTCCCGGCGTTTCTGCATCGTGGGTTGTCCCTCCCAGCCCACGAATTTCTTCGATGCCTTCTTTTTTTCTTATGACATTCAGCTTTGGCAGTGATACGTCCATTTTGCATCACTATTTTATATCATAATTTGCTGTTATTCACTGATATATTTCATATTTAGAGATGATACTTATGTTATTTCATCTATTTTGCATGTTTCGTGATCATTGGAGAATTATTCACCGGAGTCAGGATTCTGCTGGAAAAAGCACCGTCAGGACACCATATTTCGGAAGATCAACAATTGACGGAAATTATACGGAAAATCCTATTTTTCCAGATGATGAAGGGAGCCAAAAGGAGGAGCCGAGAGGGGCCGTCATGGCCCCCCCATATGCCGGCACGGGCCCAGGCCTAGCCGCGCCGCCTTGTGGGGAGGGAGCCCACAGCCCCCTCTGGTCGCCTCTCCTTCGCGTACTTCTTCGTCCTGAAAACCTAAGCCCCGGGGAGTTACGGAGAATTGACAGAGCCGCCTCTGCGGGGCGGAGAAACACCAGAGAGAAAAGAGCTCTCCGGCGGGCAGGAATCCGCCGGGGAAATTCCCTCCCGGAGGGGGAAATCGACGCCATCGCCATCGTCATCGAGCTGGACATCATCTCCATCATCATCATCATCATCTCCATCATCTACACAGCCATCTCCACCGCTGCATCTCGTCACCGCTGTAACGATTTGGGTTGGATCTTGATTGTTTGATAGGGGAAACTCTTTCGGTGTTGATTACTATTTGTTATTGATGCTATTGAGTGAAACCATTGAGCCAAGGTTTTTGTTCAGATTGTTATTCATCATCATATCACCTCTGATCATGTTCCATATGATGTCTCGTGAGTAGTTCGTTTAGTTCTTGAGGACATGGGTGAAGTCTAAATGTTAGTAGTGAATTATTGTTGAGTAGTATTCAATGTTATGATATTTAAGTTGTGGTGTTACTCTTCTAGTGGTGTCATGTGAACGTCGACTACATGATACTTCACCTTTATGGGCCTAGGGGAGTGCATCTTGTATTCGTTTGCTAATTGTGGGGTTGCCGGAGTGACAAGCAACCTAAACCCCCGTTAGTATATCGGTGCAACGAGGATTGCAGGATCTCAGAGTTTAAGGCTGTGGTTAGATTTATCTTAATTACTTTCTTGTATTTGCGGATGCTTGCAAGGGGTATAATCACAAGTATGTATTAGTCCTAGGAAGTGCGGTGCATTAGCATAGGTTCACCCACACAACACTTATCAAAACAATGAAGATTAATCAGCCGTATGAAGCGAAAGCACTAGACCAAAATCCCCGTGTGTCCTCAAGAACGTTTGGTTATTATAAGTAAACAAACTGGCTTGTCCTTTGTGCTAAAAACGATTGGGCCACTCGCTACAATTATTTTTCTCGTATTTTATTTACTTGTACTTTATTTATCTGCTATATCAAAACCCCCTGAACACTTGTCTGTGAGCATTTACAGTGAATCCTTCATCGAAACTCGCTTGTCAACACCTTCTCGCTCCTCGTTGGGTTCGACACTCTTATTTATCGAAAGTACTACGATACACCCCCTATACTTGTGGGTCATCAAGACTATTTTCTGGCACCGTTGCCGGGGAGTGAAGCGCTATTGGTAAGTGGAATTGGTAAGGAAACTTTTACTGTACGTGCTGATTTTTGTTTCTGCTTGCTGCTATAAGTCATTATGGAGAGATCCTCCCTTGAATTTCTATTTGGGAAATCTACTACTACTGCAACGGTAGTGGATGAGGCGCCAGGTGAGGAAGTAATACCATATAAAATACCTATGAAAATTATTGAACGTGTTGTGGATAACCGCTATGAAGGGGATGGAACTGTTCATCCTCGAGATCATTTACTGTTTTTACATGAATTATGCGGGTTATTCAAATGTGCAGGTATTTCAATGGATGAAGTTAGGAAGAAATTATTTGTTATGTCGCTATCTGGTAAAGCGGCGCATTGGTATAAACTGCTGAAGGATGGGCGTTCTCTTGATTGGAAGGATATTGTGCCTCTATTTTACTCAAAATTTTATCCTCCAAGTGAAATTCACAAAGACCGCAACCGTATATATAATTTCTGGCCTCATGATGGAGAGAGTATTGCCCAAGCGTGGGGGAGATTGAAGTCTTTAATGCTCAAATGCCCCATTCATGAGCTTCCTGGTAATATTATTATTGATAATTTCTATGCAAGACTATCTTTTCAAGATAAAACCTTGCTGGATACTTCTTGTTCTGGATCATTCACGCGCAATAAAGAAGAGTTTAAATGAGACCTTCTTGATCGAATCCAAGAAAATACTGAAGGATGGGAGAACGACAAAGGTAGAGTGTCAGGTATAAATTCTAATTATGAATGCATTGAAGCTTTTATGGATACTGATGAATATCGTAATATAAGTGCTACATATGGTCTTGACTCTCAAGTTGTTGCAAATATTTATAAAGCCTTTGCCTCTCATTTTGAATTGCCTAGGAAGAATTTTGATAAGTATCATGAACCATATAAAGATAAAACTGATCCACCTAAAAGTAAATGTATTGAAATTAAAACTGTTGATCATGTTCTTCCTGAAGCTTATATTGAAAAACTCCTTTCCCTGCTAAAATGAAGGAGTATTCTGTTATAACTAGTGTAGTTAATAAAAGTGCAAAGAAACCCATAGAACCTGAAGAACAAATAAAAGTTGAACCTCGTCGTTGCAATAGTTAAAGATCTTGTGACCGAAAATGTGGAAGATGGTCATATTATTTTTTTGTGAAGATGCTTCTAATATTGTTTCGCATCCTAATAAGTCTATGAAAGCCGATGTTCTCGTGCTCTCTCGTTCGAATTGGTGATCATTGCTATTATGGTTTATGCGACATTGGTGCAAGTATTAGTGGCATTCCTTATGAGCTCTACACGGAAATTATGCACGAAATTGGTTCTTGTGAACTTGAAGACATTGATGTGGTTATTCGGCTAGCTAATAGAGAAACTATCTCTCCCATTGGTATTGTTCGAGATGTTGAAGTACTATGTGGTAAGATTAAATATCCTGCTGACTTTTTGGTGCTTGGTTCTGCTGCTAGTAAGTTCTGTCCTATTATTTTTGGTAGACCTTTTCTAAATACATGTGGAGCTATTATAGATTGCAAGAAAGAGAAAATTGTTACTAAATTTGCTGGTGAATCTTATGAGTTTAACTTCTCTAAATTTGCCAAAACTCCTTATAAAGCTGATTTGCCTAATGAAGATTTTAGAGTTGAACAGTGTGCATCTATTGCTCTTGCTCCTAGTAATCCTTTGCAGCAACATTTGGAGAATAGTGAGAGTGAAGTTTTTAGGGAAGAAAGGGATGAGCTTGATGAAATTTTCCTTCGTCAACCTATTCTTAAACATGACTTACCGGTTGAGGATTTAGGTGTTACACCACCACCAAAGGAAGATCCTGTATTTGATTTGAAACCATTACCTGATAATCTTAAGTATGCTTATATTGATGATAAGAAAACATATCCTGTTATTATTAGTGCTAAGCTTTCAGATATTGAGGAAGAAAGGTTATTGGAAATATTGAAGAAGCACCGAGGAACTATTGGCTATACTCTTGATGATTTGAAGGGAATTTCTCCCGCTATTTGCCAACATGCTATAAATATAGAAGATGGTGCAAAACCTGTTGTTGAACATCAACGTCGTCTAATTCCTAAGATGAAGGATGTGGTAAGAAATGAGGTATTAAAACTTCTTGAAGCAGGTATTATATATCCTATTGCTGATAGTAGATGGGTTAGTCCTGTGCATTGTGTTCCTAAGAAAGGAGGTATAACTGTTGTGCCTAATGATAATGATGAGCTTATTCCTCAAAGAGTAGTTGTAGGGTGTAGAATGTGTATTGATTTTCGAAAAGTTAATAAAGTAGCTAAGAAAGATCATTACCCTCTACCTTTTATTGATCAAATGTTAGAAAGGTTGTCTAAAAATACTCATTTCTGTTTTCTTGATGGGTATTCTGGGTTTTCACAAATTGCTGTTAAAGCTAAAGATCAAGAGAAAACCACTTTCACTTGTCCTTATGGAACTTACGCTTATAGGCATATGCCTTTTGGTTTATGTAATGCTCCTGCTACTTTTGAAAGATGCATGTCTGCTATTTTTCATGGCTTTTGTGAAAAGATTGTTGAGGTATTCATGGGTGATTTTTCTGTCTACGGGAATTCTTTTGATAATTGCTTGCAAAACCTTGATAAAGTTTTGCAGAGATGTGAAGAAACTAACCTTGTTCTTAATTGGGAGAAATGCCACTTTATGGTTAATGAAGGAATTGTATTGGGACATAAAATTTCTGAAAGAGGTATTGAAGTTGATAGAGCTAAAGTTGAAGCAATTGAGAAGATGCCCTATCCTAGGGATGTTAAAGGTATTCGTAGTATTCTTGGTCATGCTGGTTTTTATAGGAGATTTATTAAAGATTTCTCTAAAATTTCAAAGCCTCTTACTAATCTTCTTCAAAAAGATGTACCTTTCGTTTTTGATGATGATTGTAAGGAAGCTTTTGAAACTCTAAAGAAAGCCTTAACAACTGCTCCTATAGTTGAACCACTTGATTGGAATTTACCTTTTGAAATTATGTGTGATGCTAGTGATTTTGCTGTAGGTGCTGTCCTTGGACAGCGAGTAGATAAAAAATTGAATGTTATTCATTATGCTAGTAAAACTCTAGATGCTGCTCAAAGAAATTATGCTACAACTGAGAAAGAGTTATTAGCAGTAGTTTTTGCATGTGACAAGTTTAGACCGTATATTGTTGATTCAAAAGTCACAATTCATACTGATCATGCTGCAATTAGGTACCTTATGGAAAAGAAAGATGCTAAGCCAAGGCTTATTAGATGGGTGCTTCTTTTGCAAGAATTTGATTTACATATTGTAGATAGGAAAGGTGCTGATAATCATGTTGCTGATAATTTGTCTAGATTGGAAAATATTACTTATGATCCTGTTCCTGTTAATGATAGTTTTCCAAATGAACAATTGGCTGTAATAAAGGTGAGCTCGCGAGATAGCCCTTGGTATGCTGATTATGCTAACTTTATTGTTTCGAAGTACTTGCCTCCAACCTTTTCAGCCTCAAGCAAAGGAGGAAATTCTTTTATGATTTAAGGCATTATTTTTGGGATGACCCACATTTATATAAAGAAGGAGTGGATGGTATTATGCGAAGATGTGTCCCAGAATATGAACAACAAGAGATATTGAGTAAATGTCATGGTAGTGTTTATGAAGGACATCACGCCGGAGATATGACCGCACAAAAGGTTCTACAATCAAGTTTTTATTGGCCAATACTTTTCAAGGATGCAAGGAAGTTTATCTTATCTTGTGATGAATGTCAAAGAGTTGGTAATATCTCTAGACGCAATGAAATGCCTATGAATTATACTCTTGTTATTGAACCATTTGATTGTTGGGGATTCGACTTCATGGGTCCTTTCCCTTCTTCGAAGGTAACACTCATATACTTGTCGCTGTTGATTATGTTACTAAATGGGTAGAAGCTATACCTACAAAAAGTGCTGATGGTGAGACCTCTATAAAAATGCTTGTAGATGTTATATTTCCTAGATTTGGAGTACCTAGATATATTATGACTGATGGAGGTTCTCATTTTATTCATGGTGGTTTTAGAAAAACTCTTGCTAAATATGGTATTAATCATAGAATTGCTTCAGCTTATCATCCTCAAACTAGTGGGCAAGTAGAATTATCGAATAGAGAAATTAAAGCTATTTTGGGAAAGACTGTTAATAAATCTAGAAAGAATTGGGCTAGTAAGTTAAAGGAAGCATTATGGGCTTATAGAACTGCTTATAAAAACCCTATGGGAATGTCTTCTTATAAAATGGTTTATGGAAAAGCTTGTCATTTACCTTTAGAACTAGAGCACAAAGCTTATTGGGCTGTAAGAGAACTTAATAAAGATTTTAAACTTGCCGGTAAGAAGAGGTTGCTACAATTGAGTTCCTTAGATGAATGGAGAAGTGAAGCTTATGAAAATGCTAAACTTTTTAAGGAGAAAGTTAAGAAGTGGCATGATAGAAGAATTATTAAAAGAGAATTTAATATTGGAGATAAAGTCCTATTGTATCGGTCTCGTCGCAGATTTTTT
The DNA here is from genome assembly GCF_022539505.1 of Lolium rigidum. Classification (NCBI taxonomy): domain Eukaryota; kingdom Viridiplantae; phylum Streptophyta; class Magnoliopsida; order Poales; family Poaceae; genus Lolium; species Lolium rigidum. The sequence goes on from NC_061513.1 coordinate 296,751,790, forward strand.
GCAGGGAAATTACTCTCAAAATGTGAAGGACCATATGTTATTGATGAGGTATATCGTTCAGGAGCAATAAAAATTAGCTCTTTAGAAGGTAACGCCACACAAGTAGTGAATGGGCAAAGACTCAAACATTATATTTCTGGAGATTCTTATAATGAAGATATTGATATTATTCAAGTAATAACTCCGGAAGCTTTCATCAAAGATCAAATTGACAGTTCTGCAGAATCCGACTTTGAATAGGTAACAGTTTTAGTAATAAAAAGTCCGCGTTTAGCTTTCCGAACAATATTTCTGCTGTTTTTGGAAAATATGAAAAATTACGGGATCGAAACGGAGTGGAGGAGACGCGCGAGGGCCCGTCACCATAGGCCGGCGCGGGCCCCACCCTGGCCGCGCCGCCCTATGGTGATAGCCCCTCGGCGTCCCGTTTCCACTCGTTTTCGGCCTGGAACCTTCCTTTTGTTGTAAAAATATTTGCTATATAATCCCCCGGATCTCTAGAGGTCCGTATATCGTTTTCTCGTCGCGTTTTGTTTCGAGCTGTTTTCTGCCAGGATCTGTTTTGATCTAGAAGCACCATGGTCTCCAACAACAAAGACAAGGGACCTTTGGAGGAAGATATTCAAGACCCTGAATTGAAGGAAGAAGTCGAGAGCGGAGATGAGGAAGAATTGGAGGAAATTCCGCGAGTACACCCGCGTGCCACCATTGCAAGCATTGGCGTGATATCAAATCCATCCAACACCAAGAGAAGTGCACGGATCGCTATGGGAGGAGCAGTTCCACGTCGCTTTTTAGCTCCAAGGACATCTTCTCCACGCAATTACCACCCTTTCCGCAATCTAATCTACAATCGTCAAACTGAAAGGACCCCCAAGGTAGTGTTGCCAAGTGGTTGGGATATAGATCGTTCTAACATTGCAGGAGAGATGAAACCTGAAGCTGAAGGATGGGGAAACAACTCTAGGAGTTGGGACTCGCCACCTGACATGATTATGAGCCGCATTGAGCACAACTCGGAGCTGATTCGCAACCTCACCTATGAGATTGAGGATTTAAAGGAACTTGTGAAGAAGCTTGTCGAGAAGAATCCATCACCATCACCGCCGAATGAGTAATTCATCATCGGTATTGGCGTCCCCTTGGTTTGTTCCAAGCTTGGGGGAGTGCCGCGGGTATCACATCATCACTATCTTTACCTTTTACTATCAAGTAGTGTCATATCATGAGTAGGGAAGTTATCATATGGAATAGCTTGCAGTGTGGAAGTATCTCTCTTAGTTGGTTATCTATGTATCCGTTGGTGTGAGTTATCGTTATGGAATATTAATGAGAAGTCTTATCATTTACTTTTTGCACACCTTATTTTAGTTTGCAATCTCCATTATATGATTACTCTTGACATTAGTATTGATATCACTTTGGGAGCATCAAGTAAATCTATTTGGTTTTGGCAAACTTAGCATTGGTCAATAGCAACAACACCTTGATGTTTAAATAGAAGAGGTAAATACATGTAAATATATTACTCTATTATCTTTATGCTAATGAGTTTAGTATTCTGAAGTTAAAATTGCTTGTGCTTATGAGAAAGATGCATGATTGTTTCTATCACATGTATATTTGTTTGTTTCCCTCAACCTTTATGCTTGCTATCAAACCTTGCTAGCCAAAGACCTGTATCGAGAGGGAATACTTCTCATGCATCTATAACCTTAGACCAAACCCATGCCATTTGTGTCCACCATAACTACCTACTATGTGGTATTTTGCGCCACTCCAAGTAAATACTTCATGTGCTACCTTTAAATAATTCAAACTATACTACCCCTTATTTGTGTCAATGTTTTATAGCTCATGAGGAAGTATGTGGTGTTTTATCTTTCAATCTTGTTGGGCGGACTTTCACCAATGGACTAGTGGCACATCCGCTTATCCAATAATTCTGCAATAAGAGCTGGCAACGGGGTTCCCAGCCCCAGTTAATAACTTTCATTAATAATTCTCTTCACATGTTTTGCCCTGATTTATCAGTAAGCAACTTAATTTTGCAATAGACACTCCTCCATGGTATGTGAATGTTGGAAGGCACCCGAGGATTCGGTTAGCCATGGCTTGTGAAAGAAAAGGTTGGGGGAGTGTCATCCATAATAAAACTAAAATACATGTGTAAACAAAAGAGAAGGGGGATGATCTACCTTGCTGGTAGAGATGACGTCCTTCATGGGAGCCGCTCTTGGAAGGTCTGTTTGGCAAGGGGGTTAGAGTACCCACTACCAATCGTTGACAACAACAAACACCGCTCAAAATCTTACTTTTATGCTCCTTATATGATTTTAAAACTTGAAAAGCTCTAGCACATGATTTAATCCCTGCTTCCCTCTGCGAAGGGCCTATCTTTTACTTTTATGTTGAGTCATTAAACCTATTTCCCTCTATCTTAAACAAGCAATTGAGTTGTTGTGAACCAACCATTTATGCTATGATTCAATTAATCATGTCTTTTATGCTTTCTTGTTTAGTACAAATTTTATCTGATTGAATATGACTTTGAAAGTTATCAATGATTATGAGGAGATTGTTATGATTGAGGATGAAAGCCCTGCCATATAAATGATTATTAGAAGATAAGTACAATATGTTAGTAGTTCTCTGACCAAGAACAAAGTTTGCCATAACCAATCATGATTTCATATGCACCTCTATTGTGATTTCTCTTTACTTATTTCAAGATGAGTTATATGAGGAGAATGTTTACTATAATATCTTGTGTGAATCAATATGATGCTTCTTGTCCGTATTTTATTTATCGACTCTTCACTCCATAAACATGTGGTCTTGTTTATCGAGCTCGGCTTCGCTTGGGGACAAGCGAGGTCTAAGCTTGGGGGAGTTGATACGTCCATTTTGCATCACTATTTTATATCATAATTTGTCGTTATTCATTGATATATTTCATATTTAGAGATGATACTTATGTTATTTCATCTATTTTGCATGTTTCGTGATCATTGGAGAATTATTCACCGGAGTCGGATTCTGCTGGAAAAAGCACCGTCAGGACACCATATTTCGGAAGATCAACAATTGACGGAAATTATACGGAAAATCCTATTTTTCCAGATGATGAAGGGAGCCAAAAGGAGGAGCCGAGAGGGGCCACCATGGGCCACCCCATAGGCCGGCGCGGGCCCAGGCCTGGCCGCGCCGCCTTGTGGGGAGGGGGCCCACAACCCCCTCTGGCCGCCTCTCCTTCGCGTACTTCTTTGTCCCGAAAACCTAAGCCCCGGGGAGTTACGGAGAATTGACAGAGCCGCCTCTGCGGGGCGGAGAAACACCAGAGAGAAAAGAGCTCTCCGGCGGGCAGGAATCCGCCGGGGAAATTCCCTCCCGGAGGGGGAAATCGACGCCATCACCATCGTCATCGAGCTGACAAAATCATCTCCATCATCATCATCATCATCATCATCATCATCATCATCATCATCATCATCATCATCATCATCTCCATCATCTACACCGCCATCTCCACCGCTGCATCTCGTCACCGCTGTAACGATTTGGGTTGGATCTTGATTGTTTGATAGGGGAAACTCTCCCGGTGTTGATTACTACTTGTTATTGATGCTATTGAGTGAAACCATTGAGCCAAGGTTTTTGTTCAGATTGTTATTCATCATCATATCACCTCTGATCATGTTCCATATGATGTCTCGTGAGTAGTTCGTTTAGTTCTTGAGGACATGGGTGAAGTCTAAATGTTAGTAGTGAATTATTGTTGAGTAGTATTCAATGTTATGATATTTAAGTTGTGGTGTTACTCTTCTAGTGGTGTCATGTGAACGTCGACTACATGATACTTCACCTTTATGGGCCTAGGGGAGTACATCTTGTATTCGTTTGCTAATTGTGGGGTTGCCGGAGTGACGAGCAACCTAAACCCCCGTTAGTATATCGGTGCAGGGAGGGATAGTAGGATCTCGGAGTTTAAGGTCTGTGGTTAGATTTATCTTAATTACTTTCTTGTATTTGCGGATGCTTGCAAGGGGTATAATCACAAGTATGTATTAGTCCTAGGAAGGACGGTGCATTAGCATAGGTTCACCCACACAACACTTATCAAAACAATGAAGATTAATCAGCCGTATGAAGCGAAAGCACTAGACTAAAATCCCCGTGTGTCCTCAAGAACGTTTGGTCATTATAAGTAAATAAACCGGCTTGTCCTTTGTGCTAAAAAGGATTGGGCCACTCGCTACAATTATTTCTCTCGTATTTTATTTACTTGTACTTTATTTATCTGCTATATCAAAACCCCCTGAACACTTGTCTGTGAGCATTTACAGTGAATCCTTCATCGAAACTGCTTGTCAACACCTTCTGCTCCTCGTTGGGTTCGACACTCTTGTTTATTGAAAGTACTACGATACACCCCCTATACTTGTGGGTCATCAGGCAGCTGACTCCAAACTCTATCCTTCACTTGGCCATTTTTCTCTTTTGCTAGTACTACATTTAGCTCTTGTTTTCCACTCGTATTTTGTTCAGAGCTTGTTAGTTTTCTTAGTTAGGTATGATTAGTTCTCAGGTATTTATTTATTATTATGTATGAGTGTTGTTTCAAATAAATTGATTGGTGTTGGAAACGAGTAAAATATGTCATGCTTATAGTGGTGCAAAAGAAAGCTTATTTAGACTGTGGCTTAGACTTTAACATGTCATGTTAGATGTTATTTTAATTATATGCTTAGTAGTTATTGTTCTAGCATGACTTGTCTCAAATAGCTGAGAAGTGCTTAATGTGCCATTGAAAGAATCATGCGTTGTTTCCATCATACAAAAGCATAATATTATGGTAATCTCCTTTGATGCTTTAATTGGGCTGACTTGGCACATGCTTGCACCTTGTTATGACTACAAACCAGTCACCCCAAGCATCTATGATCATTTAGTTTTTGACTTGTAATATCACTTTATACTTTGATTAATAATGTTTTGTTGCTATGCATGATTATGGCCATTATTTCTCTCTTAGTTGGTCGCTACCAGTCTTTTGCTAGCCTTCAGATGTACTGAGTATGAGCTCTACTCGTGCATACAACTCCCAAAAACCAAAATTTGCCAATTGTGTCCACCATACCTACCTATATGTGGTATTTCACTGCCACTCCTAAGTAAATTGCTTGTGTGCTACCTTTAAAACCTTCATAAATTATTACCTGTTTTGTGTTCATGTTTTAGCTCATGAGAAAGTATTGAATGCTTTATTGTTTTTTCATGACTTCACACCTTGACTACCATGAATAATGCGCTAGTCCTTAGTATTGCAAAAAGAGCAAGGCAAATGGGTGCCCAACCCACAACAAATATAAAATAAACAAATAAAGCACCGCACACTATGTACTGGAGAGATCCTAAATAATGGTGTGCAAAAGGAGAACTATATGGGAGCCTCTCTTGAAGTCACTATATGAAAGGATAATAAACCATTTGATACCAGTCGTTCACGTATACATACATACCTCTCAAAATATATTTCCAACACCTCTGTTTTATTTAAAATAAAAAGCTCTAGCACACGAGTCATCTCTGCTTCCCTCTGCGAAGGGCCTTTCCTTTTACTTTTATGTTGAGTCTTCATCTTCCAACTTTATTCACCAATTAAGAGAGCATAATTGTCATTCTGAGTATAATGTGCATAGTCCCAAAATTTATTGTTGATTGATTCATAATTGTGTTATTGCTTGTTCTCAAATTATCTGTATCTAGTCACCCTTTCGAACTTTAAAGGTCTCCTATGCATTTATGTTTTCCTATTCCATGAAGGACAAGATGAATACCAATTTGCTATGTTTTCTATATACTCAAAAGCAAGCAGTTGCTTTCAGTGCACTATTATTCATGATCTATTGTTTGAGTTACTTCTCATGTTGTAACATAGTTGCTAAGTTCTATTGTTAGAATTATATATATCATGCCTATGTTTAGAGTACTTTGATCTCAGCTCACAATGCTTTTACAATAATTTGATCAAGATTGTATTGGTTGCATGTCACCTCAAAAATTATTTTTGTTATCACTTACCTACTCGACGACGAGCAGGAGTTAAGCTTGGGGATGCTGATATGTTGCAAACGTATCTATAATTTTTGATGCTCCATGCTTGTTTTACACTAATTTCTATATGTTTTGTTCACACTTCGTGGCATTACTATTCATTTTTTGGAACTAACCTATTAACAAGATGCCACAGTGTCAGTTCTTGTTTTCTGCTATTTTGTATTTCAGAAAAGTTGTACATGAAATATTCTCGGAATTGGACGAAACAAAAGCCAAACCTCCTATTTTTTCCGACACGAAGACGGACTCCAAAGCAAAAACAGAGGAGGGCATCAAGGTGGCCACACCATGCCATGGTGCGGGACCACCTCTGGTCGCGCCTGGGGTGTGGGCTCCTCGGGCGCCCACCGACCTCGCCCTTTCGGCTATATATTGCCTTCATCCTCCATCCACGAAAAGTTCAGTAGCTCCGCCGCTATTGAAGACAAGTTTCGGGGGACAGAAATCTCTGTTCCGGCACCCTGCCGGGATGGGGAATGGCCCCCGAAGCCATCTCCATCGACTCCACCGACATCTTCATCGCTGTTGCTGACTCCCATGATGAGGAGGGAGTAGTTCTCCCTAGAGGCTGAGGGCTTTACCGGTAGCTATGTGGTCTATCCCCATGGTGTGATCTTTATGTGATCATGAGCTTCGTAATATAGTTGAATAAGTAGATGTCACTCTTCATCTATTATGCTACTCATGTGGTTTTATTATTGTGATCTCCGGAGACACCTTGCCCCATGGTGTGAAGGTGACAGTGTGCACACCGTATGTGTCTCTCAGGCTAAAGATTACATAAATACTTATCATGAGTTATAATTTAAGTTGGATATCTCTATGAAATTGTGGTGTTTGTTAGTACTATCTTTGGATGCTCAAAGTGACAGAGTGGGGTGTCTCTAGGTTTGGAACGCGAACTTTAAGGAGTGCTTTTGTAGCCCTACGCGGTGAATTGGTGTTCGTTATCCAACATGAGAGTGGTTCAGAGTAGCATAGTGAAGAGATCATATTTATGTATTCAATTATGATATTATTGTTGAGAGTGTCCACTAGTGAAAGTAAGATCCATAGGCCTTGTTTCTAAGCATTGAAACACCGTTTGCAACCAGTTGTGCTACATGTTTGCTTGCTGCCATTTTTATTTCAGATTACAATGACCACTTATAATCATTCATATTACTTGTATTTCACTATCTGTTCGCCGAACCAGTGCACCTATACATCTGACAAGTGTATTGGGTGTGTTGGGGACACAAGAGACTTCTTGTATCTTAATTGCAGGGTTGCTTGAGAGGGATATCCTTAACCTCTATCGCCCTGAGTTCGATAAACCTTGGGTGATTCATTTAAGAGAAACTTGTTGCTGTTCTACTAACCTCTGCACTTGGAGGCCCAACACTGTCTACAAGAATAGAAGGGTGCGTAGACATCAACCACCTCTGCAAGCTTTATCTCCTGCATAAACTTCTTGGACTCTCTTTTGGAGATGCCAACCTTGCAGATCATATTCATCTGTCCTCGTGATACGGGAAAGACTTCGGGTGGTGCATGTGGACGTTCCTGATGCTCGGGTGGTTGAGCGAAGGCAGCTGTACCCTGTGTTGTCGGGTGCGCCTGTGTGTTGAAGTTGGACCTCAATTCTTCGCACAACTTTTGGTTCTCGAGAAATTGTCGACAATCTTTCAGCAAGTGTGTTGATTTCTCGGTGTTATCTTTTGGATCGATGTAGATGTGCAAGTAACATGGGGCGCTTAGCTGCTCCACAACTGTCAGGTTGGGCACCCGAGAGAAGCGATTCTGTCGGCTACGGCTACTGGCTCGACGCTCGCCACATTGCTCGTTATACTGATTGTTGTGCTGGTAAGTGCGACTGGTGGTACAATCAGCTGCTCTTTCGGCGTTGCTGTCTGCTTCCGATGCTGCTCGGGAACCTTCGATTGCTTTCGTCATTGGTGCTAAGTGGGCGCGATTTTCTTGCGTGATCCTCACCATCGGTTCGATTGTTAGTGATTTCCATCAGCTTGGTGATGGATTTTGACAGGTTGGCTGCAAGTCGATGTCGGTTGACCTCTGATTGTTTTCTAACCAACTGAACGCACTTTTGCGCTATGTCACTCCACTTGGGAGACTTGGATGGTGGTGCTATCAGCAACTTTTCCATCTGAATGATGGTTGTTTCCTAGGTGCGCGGTGTTGCCAACGCAGACCTGGTATTGTGAGGGTCGGACACCAACCCAAGAGAGGTTAGGCTCGCCGATGCTTCTTCTGTCGACTCCGCAGATGAAAGGGGGAGCGCCCCAACCAAGCTCGTGCATGGTGTCCCAGTCAAGGCAGTAATACGATATCGGATCCGATGATCCGTGATCATCAGACCCGACATATATGGTGGACATGGTACGACGCGACGATGATGATGGTGATGAAGAGGCCGAAGACGACGATAGATCGACCGCGGTTGGTGATGAAGCGGTAGATGTCGATGAAGTCGTAGTTTTCGCTATGCCAGGAGCGATTGGGCCTGGGAGCCGAAGAACGCCCCCAAAGTCGACGCGGAAGTGGACGCTCCCGAACGTCATATCCATCCCGCCGCGCAGGCGCAAGAAGGCCGAACGCGACGCGTTAGTGTGCGGAGTGAACTCGATGGACCCGAAATGAATCGATTTCCCGGAGTTCGGCGATGATGGAGCCGATGGTGGCGGTGATGCCGGCGAAGATGTAGCCGACACGATCGGAACAGTCGATGAAGTGCCTTGTACTAGCAGGTTTCCCACAGACGGCGCCAATTGATGAGGGAGCTCCTCTGCAATGCCCAACATGAGGGGCTTAGGGTTGACGGAATCCTGCAGGCTAACATGAGACATAAGATACCAAATGAACATGGAGAGCGATTTACCCAGGTTCCATCTAGTCTGATCTTGATTTATTGAGTATAACATGTTACAATGGGGTAGCCGATGGACTACTATGGTCGACTCGCCAGGATGCAAAGATTCTAGGGTTTGTGTAGGCTAAGTTGCGATGGTTTCGTGTGTATTGTTCTCCCGTTCGGCATGCCCTCTCCCGGCCCTTATATAGGAGGCCAGGTACCGAGAGTCCCGTCCGAACTCGACTAGGTTACATTGAGATCTAAACTAAACATTCTTTTATCGACGTCTTTTTGCCTTGTACGTCAAGAATCCTTCTTTCGGTAGGTTTTCGTCATTGCAACCGTCGTACGGGCCCACTTTGATCTTGGATAATCTTTGTGGCCCCTAGTTGGACTAAATGAGATAGACTAATGTCGGGTACCCGAAGGGTAATGCCCACGTAGTCTATCCAGATAAATTTTAACCAGTAATAAGATTTGCTGGAGACTCCAAAATATTATTTGTGTAAAGTATCAGGGGACTTATCGTTTTAAGTTCAAATAAATTGTGATGAAATCATCCCCAATTTACCTTAAGACTTATATGGATTTTGATATTTTTGCAATATATCCAATTATTTTTAAATGATGTCCGTCTTGAGATGAAACAATCTGGTCGCACAACCCATTTACGTAAAAAGTTGATTTTTTCCTCATTCTTAAAACAGTGACCTGCCAGTCCATTCGTAACAATATACCACATTGTAGCTTTAGTACCAATAGGATGATAACTCATATCAGGACGTGGTCTAGTTTTGAAGCCCTTGTCAAAATAAAACTGATAGTGAAGCTTCACTGGTCCCAAACGGCTTCATGGTTCGAGAGTTAAACATTTTGAAGTGATGATTTCATTGATTGTGTCTGTTAAAATTTGAACTTGGATGGCTTAATCGGGATGGCTTCTCGGATATGGTTAAATTTATTTGGGACAAACCGATTGCTGGAAACACCGTTCGGTGCGTAAATACCTTGGAGGATGGGCTAAGCACATGACAGGGAAGCTCAAACAAGAGAAACTCAGCCTAACATCATATGTTGAATAATTAGAGGCACCCGCTTAGGTACGATCGCTGACTATGCATGAGATTAATCTCAAAAGTCAATACAGTGCAAAGTCAGCCGGTTTGGTTCGTGAGGAGGAACTCAAGTCGTACCAGAGGTCTAAGGCCTAGTTCGTGTTGCAAGAAGATTCGAATACGAGATACTTTCATACCGTTACCATTGGTCGACATAGAAAAAAACTCATTCATTCTCTTGTTCAGGAAGAGGGACTGATCGAAGGACAAGAGTAGCTAATAAAATCTTATCTTACATCGTACTGTAAAGATCTAATTGGTGCCCCGGAGGAATCGGATATATCCATGGATGAATCCAGGATTGATGATATCCCCAAAGTGTTTCTAGAAGAAAATGATATTTTAACTTCTCCTTACTCTCATGAGGAGATAAGGAAATCGGCCTGTCAGATGGAACACAATAGGCCAGGATGATGTTCCGCGTTAACTTTGGTGAAATTATTCTTCTACCACTAGTAGAAAAGAGGGTTCCATACCACCCCATTAGTCCCCAAATGCTTTCACCCGGGACTAATGGGGTCTTTAGTCCCGGTTCTGCTAGGGAAGCGAAACTAATGCTCCGGCCGAGACTAATGGGTAGACCTTTAGTCCCGGTTGGTAACACCAACACCAACCGGGACTAAAGGGCTATGGCAGGCTGCCGTCGGCACAGGCCTCTTTAGTCCCGGTTGGTGTCCCCAACCGGGACTAAAGGTTTTTCCTGGTTTTTTACTCCCCACGCACCCTTCACCTCCCCCCCGGATCACCTTTTTTGCTTTGTAAAATACAAAAGAAAATGATAGAAAATTCAAAAAATAAAAAGTTTTCAGATTCTTGTATATTATGCAACCTACTATTCGGTGAAATTAAGAAATTTGAATTTTGATTTTTCTGCAAAAAAAGTTTGAAAAATGGTAAAACCGCATTAACTTTTGCATACGACGTTGGAAAAATGTATAATATATCAAAATCATCGTGGGAAAAAGTTACATCTGAATTTCTTAATTTCATATTAACTTTTACCTGGTTAGAGAATTTTTAGATTCTCAAAATTCCAAATAAAAATATGAAAGCAGTAAGATTTTAGTTTTTGCTATAAATTACAGATTTTATATTTTTTAAATTTTTTAAAAAATTAAAATTAATAATTTCATCCTGCATAAAGATTACTATTACTTTTACCCAATTTTTAGATTTTGAAATTTTAGGTTTTTTAGATTTGGCAAAAAAAATATTTAAAAAATAAAAAATATAAAAATAATAAAAATTAAGAAGTAATGTTTATTTATTTATTCAAGATTATTATTACATCATTAATTTTTTTATTAAAAGAATTAAAGAAATGTGACATCGACCAACATGTTAATAGGATTGATATGATACTAGTATTACATACATGCGCACGAAACAAATGGATGCGGAACAGGATGGAACTCGGAAGTTAAACATGCTAGTGCTAGAGTAGTGAGACGATGGATGACCGAGCGGGAAGTTTGACCACGAGTAAGTAATTTGACTAGAGATAAGTGTAGTTAGAGACTAAACTATTCTGAAAAATAGAAAAAAAAGAGTGAAAAAATTTAGAAAAAAATAAAATAAAAAATTCACCTGGAGGCATTTTTTGCCCCGACGGAGGCATCCCGCGTGGATGGACCTTTAGTCCCGGTTCGTAAGCAACCGGGACTAAAGGAGGTGGGCTTACTCTCGGGTATTTAATCCCGGTTGCACAACCGGGACTAAAGCCCCTTTTTCTATCAGTGTACCAAAGGTTAATAATGTAGAACGTATTCAACAATACATACCGCTATGTCTTCTAAATGTGTGCTTCAATATTTTTACAAAAGTTGCTACTATTAGACTTAATTCAGTGGCAGATCTAGTGGTGCGCCCATCTCAGACCGCTTTCATGCAAGGAAGGAACATCTTAGATGGGGTGGTCACTTTGCATGGACAATACATGAGATGCATCACAAAAAGTTGAATGGGGTCATACTCAAAATCGACTTTGAAAAAGCCTATGATAAAGTTAAATGGTCTTTTCTTCAGCAAATTCTTAGGATGGAAGGTTTCTCTAAGGAATGGCGCTCTCTAATTAATAACTTTGTTTTTGGTGGCAGTGTTTCCATTAAGGTCAATGATAACATTGCTAAATACTTCCAGTCAAAAAAAGGGTTGAGGCAAGGCGATCCACTGTCCCCAATGATTTTTATCATTGTTGCAGATATGCTTGCAATTATAATTGAGTGTGCTAAGGACGATGGCCAAATTGAAGGAGTAGTTTCCCATTTGGTTTATGGGGGCTTATTCATTCTTCAATGTGCCGATGACATAATTCTTGGAAAAGGCGGGAAATATGAAATTAATTCTTTCAGCATTCGAGCAATTGTCAGGTCTTAAGATTAATTTCCATAAAAGTGAATTGTTTTGTTTTGGCGAGGCTAAAGATAACGCCAACCTTTATGCCGAATTATTCATTTGTGGGCCATGTTGTTTCCCAATCAGCTATCTGGGTATTTCGATCCACTACTGGAGACTCACGTTGGCTGAATGGAAAAATTATTGAAGAAAGACTTAAAAACGTCTTACTAGTTGGAAAATGAAAATTACTATCCCTTGGGGAAGGCTAGTTTTCATAAATTCAACACTTATGAATATGGTATTGTATATGATTTCTTTCTTCCAGTTACCCAAAAGAGTCTTGTAAAGATTGGACTATTTCCGATCAATATTCTTTTGGCAAGAGGATAGTGAGAAGAAAAAATACCGGTTGACTAAATGGAGTGGTGTCTTCCGTCCTAAATATCAAGGTGGACTTGGTGTCCACGATCTTGAAGTTAAGTACAGGGTCTTGCTAGGTAAATGGCTAGCCAGGTTGTTAACGGAGGACGGGATTTGGCAACAACTACTGCAAAAAAGTATGTAGGCTCAAAGGTGATCTCTCGGGTTCTTTGGAAACCCGGTGATTCACACTTTTGGGCTGGCATTATGGCAACTAAAAAGCACATTTTCCAATTTGATTCCTTCTCCATTAGGAACGGGGCGGAGATACGGTTTTCGGAAGATAGATGGTTAGGAACAACCACTCTTCGTGAACAGTATCTAACTTTGTACAACATTGTTCGTCATAAAGGGGATACCTTGCAAAAGATGATGGAATCTTCTCCCCCTCTATGACGCTCAGACGCGATATTATATGCCCCTAGACTAGATGCTTAGAATGAACTGCTTCAACAGTTAGATTCAATCCAGTTGGTTCAGGGGACTGATGAATTCCGTTCGAGTGTCAGTAAGAATGATGTATTCTCGGTAAGTTCCATGTACAAAGAATTATGCATCCCTTCTCAAAACATCTTAAAGATAAGGATACCGCTGAAAACAAAGGTCTTTGCATGGTATCTCTGTCGAGGTGTGATTCTTACTAAAGATAACATTGTAAAACGTAACTGCGAAGGTTGTACAAAATGTGTGTTCTGTCATGAAGAAAAGACGATAAAACACCTTTTCTTCCATTGTCGGGTTGCTAGATTTTTATGATCTATCATTCGGATAGGTTCTACCTTATACACACCTTTTAGTATTGCAATCATTTTTGGCAATTGCCTAAATAGGGTGGATTCTAGGTATAAAACGATTATCAGAGTGTGAGCGATTGCGGTTGCATGGTCGCTTTGGCCATGTAGAAATGACAAGGTTTTTTATGACAAAATCTTCTATTATGTAGGTCATTTACCAGTGTACAGCTTTGCTCCGTTTTTTTCGCCACTTCACGCTTGGAGGATCGAGACCTCTTTACAGAGGTGTCTACACGGTTGGAGAATATGGTCAAGTAATTTATTTCTCAACACAGGTGGCTGCATAGCCGTAGGATCAAAGCTTTAGAAAAGTTGACTTTTTTTCCTTTCGGTTTCATATTCCTTTTTGTTACATACTAGACTCTCGAACGGCCGTGTGCATCCTGGTTATGCAAAGGCTAGGGATAATGCTTAATTTTTTTAAGTAATAAGACGTCTTTTATCGAAAAATATATGCATGCATTCTTTTTGTTGTCCTGTCGTGTTTAGGGAGCACATGCTTGAATTTCATTGCTTTCTTTTGGTACATAAATTAGCAAGAATGGTGGACTAATTTTGGAGTTTGTAGAATGATGAGTAATTGTCTCATTTTGCATCCAACAACAATTATGTCAATATCGTCAACTTCGTAAATCTTACAAAATAATGTCCGACATAAAGATACATGGCCCAACACCAACAAAAATGTAACTTATTACGAAACTAAAGAAAATCCAAAATGCACACAACATGCATAGATCATTTTCTCCCGGCAGCAGCATCCACGCATCGGCAGACGCGTCCCAGAAAGAAACATCCCTCTCTTTGGATAGAAAACTAAGCCTTGAGCGGCTTGCAGACGACGTTGGCGTGCGTGCGGATCTGGTTGCTGAACTGGCCGGGCTTCTCGGTGGTGTCGATCTTGGCCTGCCCCGGAGGCGGCAGCAGCTGGAAGTTCTGCACCATGTTTCCGAGCGTAATGCCGATGATAGGCAACGCTAGGATGATCCCGGGGCAGTTTCGCCGGCCAACACCGAAGGGTACGAAGCGGAAGTCATTGCCGTGAGCCTGGACAGCCTTCTCCTCCTCGAGGAACCGCTCCGGCCTGAACTCGTCGGACCTCAACCAGCGCTTGGGGTCGTTGGCGAGGAACCAGGCGTTCACCAGGATCTTCGACTCGGCAGGGATGTCGTAGCCGGCCAGCTTGGCCTCCTTGAGGTTCATGTGTGGCACGAGCAACGGGATAGCCATGCGGAGGCGGAGAGTCTCCTTCACGACGGACTGCAGGTAGGGGAGGCGCTCCAGGTCAGGCTCTGTCACCGCCACATTGGGGCCAAGCACGGCAGCAATCTCGTTGCGCAGCTTCGACTGGACGTCAGGGTGGTTCACCAGCTCAGCAATGCCCCATTCGATCGACCACAACGTCGTCTCGATGGCTGTAAATAATTAACCAAATTAGCACCTTGTGAATATTTGTACTAGCTAGTATGGATGAATGTATACAGATTTTGTTTTGCAAATCCTATCAAGAGACAAGTCTACGAATGCTGCTGTTAAAATTTAAAAATCAAAGCCGTAAGAAAAGTCTACTACTCCAGTCATGGCTGCTATTTCATTCCGATATTATGTGAAGACTATTGTTATTAGGGACAGGTGACATGAATTGTAAATTACCCAGTCATGGCTACCATTCCATTCCTATATTATCCATGTTTAGTGTACTCCTAGCACGTCGAATGATTGATACTAAATCAGAAAGAAAAAGTCTTCGTAAAAAAGTCACTTTCAGCGCGCGGTTCATCAAGAACTGAACAAAACTAGCCGTGCAATTTAGTTCTTTGTCCATCATTCAGGGCTCATAGTATTATTTTATATACTTTCTAGATTATTATAACATTTGAAATAAAATAGTGTTTTTCTGAATTTGATTTGATGCTTTATTGAAAGAAATTTTATTCGCTGATAGGATCTGCTAAATGTTTTCAAATTCTCTTCATGTAATGAATAAGGATATTTAATAAGTTAACTTCAAACAAAGTTCGATGGAAAATCTTGTGCAAGTCTTGTTTAAGGTATAGGGGTTTTGACATTGTGGTGATATATCCACTTAGTTTGGAATTTAATTTGAGACTGAAGATTTTTTTACATCTTTTTTCTTTGTCTTATCAACAGTTTTTTTTTTCACAAACCATATTTTTTTATATTGCTTTATACTTGTTTCCAATCGTGTGTGCTACTTACGTTAAAAAAGAAATGGTCCTCAACTATAACATCGTGACGAGTTCAGTACAGCCATATGTGCCTACGTACTTAACAATAAGCCTAGTTGCCTTCTGAAACTTGTTTATTTCAACACGCATTGGTCGAGTGCACCCCTGTATATTTACTTATAATAAATTTTACCTGCAACGTTGATGTTTTCGACGATGTAGAGGACGTTGTCGTGGTTGATCTCGCCCTTCCTTTCGGCCTCGAGGATATGGTCCATGGCGCACTTGATCTCACCACTCTGCTCCAACGCCTTCCTGCAGTTATCATACATGGAAAACGCATATTAATTTTTAAACTGGACAAGCAATTGATGAAGCATCCCATACGCTGAAAGTGCAAATGCTGGTTGTTTACTTGACAGGTCCATCAGATCGTGGGGATTAAACTAAGCAGATGGGGATCTGGTAGACAGTGATAGGATGCTTGGGCTTGAAACCACGAGAGAGTCAACTCTAGCTCGGTGCACAACTTGTTCAGTTGTTCCCATAATTTAAGCTTGGATGCTTCACATCGTTAGCATTGACGGTCGAAGGTGTTGGGCAGATCTGGATCCCACCTCTGCCTCTTTGTCAAACAAAACCCTAGCCAACATGTGCATGTACTACCAAACTCCCTGTCGCCGGAGCATTGCAACACTGGTCAAGTACCATGCAAACTAAAGAATCAACTCGTGCTCCCTGTATTTCATAATTTTTTCATGGTTTTAGTTCAAACCTAAACTAATATACCACGTCAAAAAAATATGGAACGGAGGAGTACCAACTACCAAGTCGATCAGCTGCTAGCTAAAAGTGACATGCATTATACCGGCCGGTCATTGACATTGTGCTGAGCCTACGATTTAAGAGTAGTACTTACTTTAGATCTCGAACCAGAGGTACTAGGGCTAGGGCAGATCTAGATCACACATCTTCGACCACGTCGAAGCGAAGCCTAGCTAACATGTAAACGTACATAACCGAGCTCCATTTTGGATTCTAGCATGTACGTACGTGTGACAATTGGTTTGTCTACTTGCTAATGTGACATCGATTACCACTATGATTGTCCTGATACTACGATGTTCGATGTAAGACTGTAAGAGTACTTACTTGCGTGGTGTCACGAATTCGTCCTCGAAGACTTTCATCCTCTTGGTCTTGAGATTGGTGCAGCGGTTGAGGTAGCCCCGGAGGAATGGGCGGAGGAAGGGGATGAAGTCGCCGTAGTTGTAGTCGAAGCTCTGGGAGAGGATGCTGCGCTCGGCGTTGAGCGCCCTGAGCCTGTTGAAGAGCGGGTCGGCCATGGACTCGAACCGGCGGTCGAACATGATGCGGAACATGTCGTTGTACATCATCAGCTGCAACCTGCGGCGGATCACCACCCCCGTCGTCGCGGACGCCGGGTCGGCCCTCACGTCCTCCACCACCAGTCTCGCCTCCTCTTCCCACCCGACGCGGTTCTGCGCCACCACCTTGCTGGTGAAGAAGGGCACGGTCATGATCCGGCGCATCTTGCGCCAGTGGTCGCCGTAGACGGTGAACACCATGTCCTGACCCTTGCCGGTGAAGATGTCGAAGACGGCGTTGCGGGTGCGGGAGCCGAACTCCACGCCCTGAGTGTGGAGGACCTCCTTGGCCAGCTCGGGGCTGGAGACGACCACTAGGTTGCGGACGCCCATGCGGAGGTGGAACACCTCGCCGAAGCGCTTGGCCATGCCCATCAGGTTGCGGTGGTTCAGGTCATCGCCGACCTGGAGCCAGTTGCCCACGATGGGGTAACCGGACGGGCCCGGAGGGAGCTTGAAGCGCTTACCGGTGAGCTTCGCTACGGCAATGGCGAGCACCGCTGCCGCAAAGAGGCCCAGTAGGGCCTTCTCCAGGAGGTTGACGTCCATCGTCGATAGGTGCCTGTGGAACTGGCGCTGCACAGGAGTTGAGACTGATGGATATGACTGAGCAAACGATGACGATTTTATAGAGATCTATGGAGGGAACAGATTCAGATTTTATTTCATCAAGTGGGATGCCGCGATTCCGTTGACCACTTAGCAGAGCGGTTGTTAGTGCTGCAAACTTGGTGCCAGCTAAATGTCTTATTTCAGTTTAGTCCGAGACTCTAAATAAGCCAATCCTAGCCAATTGTAGGTGACCAAGCGGTAAGTTCATAGAGTGGTGGGATGGCACGATCTTGTACAATTGGGCCATCTTTGCTCACGTATTTTGTTCTGTAGAGAAGAGTAGATAGGGGCATTGCAGTTGCCCGTTCCAGAGTACTGAACTCTGGTTTATCGGAAAAAAAAAGAGTACTGAACTGTATTTTATGTCCAGAAGAAGTTATAAGATTCTTCTATACTCTGATTTATTCGATGGACCCGGAGTCGCTCCCGCCAAACTGCCTCTACTACATCACTTCACCCTAGAGTGCCAATTCAACAAGAATTTTTTTGGCACATTAGAACGGATAAAATGCCGTGGAAATTGTATTGACCTATGGGATGACATATCCGTTGTCAAAATATTGTCAGCTACAAGAAAAAAAAGTATCACTGGGACAGATTGTTATGCATTGTGAATGTAGATCGACGATTCCCCGTCTCTACATTATCAGCCTCCTCAGAAGAAGGGACCAATGTACATAAGAAAAAGTTGAAGTTTTAGTTGAATACTGTGATGCCCCGATGACTCGTGTTACAAAAAAAACCTTTAGGTGAGACGAGGCCGGTTCTTTAACTGGTGATGCCAAGAATAAGTTGCACAAAAAAGCTTTAGAAGTCGTTGAAATAAAACCCCCTACCTATTACGGCTTCCTAATAAAAAATGCAACTATGACGGCCAATGGTAATAAAAGCTACGAATAAACCAAATGGAATAGAAACGGATTAAGATACTGATGGAACCACAGAGTTAGATCAGTGAGTTAGGTAGAGAAAGAGGGAGAGAGGGAGATAGAGGGCTAGTTTGGGCCTTGCAAAGACCAGCGAAGGTCGCTTTCTCGAATTTTATTCCGATGATATACAAAAATATTACCTTAAAGAGTTGTATTGCATCATGAAAATCCAAGGCAATCGTGAAATAAACCATATATACCTTTTTTGCTGCAAATTTTAGTTATGTTTAACTAATTCCCTCATGAAAGCCTTCGCCTAGAATCTCAACCTTTTTGTTTAGGTGAAAAGATCTTTAATTTTGAGTTATTGATGTATTTCTTTATGCGGATGATCTAGCATGTTTTTACAAACATACATATATATATATATCAACTCAAAGTTTTAGGTCTATGTCGGTTTGACTTTTTGTAATTGGTGTAAAATTATGTATAGACAATAATTGAATGTCCTATTAACTGAAGTTTAGATATAGCAGGCGAACATTTAACCCGTAAGGAGGGTTATTCTATTCCTTGTAAGTGAGTGAGAAGAGAGAGATCCCTCGCGCACTCCTCCTCCTTCACCGTCCGCCTTGTCATGACACAGCGCATCGTCGGTAGCGGAAATCTTGCCGAGCCGACCTTAGTGTTGTGGCGCATGACTTTCCCAAACCAAACTATATAGACTCGGGCGGGAACCCAAGAAATGAATTTGAATTTTCGGATAACGGATCCTTCTAATCCAGTCTATCTAATGTCTTTTTTAGGAGCCTCTCAGGTACACCAATTAGTAGGTATGAGAGAATTAATGGCGGACCCTCAAGGGAAAATGATTGATTGACCTATTCAAAGCAATTTAGGCGAGGGACTTTCTTTGACAAAATATATAATTTCCTGCTATGGAGCTCGCAAAGGGGTTGTAGATACTGTTGTTCGAATAGCAGATGCTGGATTTCTTACACGTAGACTTGTTGAAGTAGTTCCACATATTATTGTGCGTAGAATAGATTGTGGTACTATCCGAGCCTACACACAACACATGTGTGTCTTCCACCTTCCAGAACCTTGTGCCACTGCGATAATCTTCCTTATCCCATCCTTTGGCGTAAACCGATAGATGGGACAATACTTCTCCACACTGGTAGAAAAAAGGGCTTCCGTCCAGCCTCATTAGTCCCGGAAATATTCGAACCGCGACTAAAGGGGGCTTTAGTCGCGGTTCGGGAGGCAACCCGCGACTAATGCTCCATCCGCGACGAAAGGGTACCCCTTTAGTCGCGGTTGGTAACACCAACCGGGACTAAAGGGCTATGGAGGGATGCTGCCGGCGGAAAAACCTTTAGTCCCGGTTGGGGTCCCCAACCGCGACTAAAGGTTTTTCCGGATTTTTCACTCCCCACGCACCCTGCACACTCCCCCCCCGTGGATCGCCTTTTTTTACTTTGTAAAATACAAAAGAAAATGATAGAAATTTCAAAAAAAAATTGTTTTCAGATTCTTGTATGTTATGCAACCTAATATTCGGAGAAATTAAGAAATTCGAATTTTCGTTTTTTTTGCAAAAAAGTTTAAAAAATGGTAAAACCGCAATAACTTTTGCATACAACGTCGGAAAAAAACGTATAATATATCAAAATTAGCCAATTTTTAGATTCTCAAAATTCCAAATGAAAATATGAAAGCAGGAAGATTTTAGTTTTTGCAATAAATTACAGATTTTATATATTTTTTATTTTTTAAAAACCTAAAATTAATAATTGCATCCTGCATAAAGATTACTATCATTTTTACCCAATTTTTAGATTTTCAAAAATTTTAGGTTTTAGGTTTGGCAAAAAAAATATTTAATTAATTAAATTAAAAATAATGCAAATTAAAAAGTTAATGTTTATTTATTTGTTCAAGATTATTACATCATTACTTTTGTTTATTAAAAGAATTATTAGAAATTCAAACAATAAAGAAATGTGACATCGACCAACATGTTAATAGAATTGATATGATACTACTATCACATACATGCGCGCGAAGCACTTGGATGCGGAACGGGATGGAACTCGGAAGTTAAGCGTGCTAGTGCTAGAGTAGTGGGAGGATGGGTGACCCAGCGGGAAGTTTGACCACGGGTATGTAATTTAACTAGAAATAAGTGTAGTTAGAGATAGAGACTAAACTATGCAAATAACAGAAATAGTAGAAATTCTAAAAAAATAGAAAAAAAAGAGGGAGTGAAAAATAATTAGAAACCCAAATGAATTAAAAAAAAAATAACTCGAAATAGCCTTTAGTCCCGGTTCGTGTTACAAACCGGGACTAAAGGTCATTCGCCCCGGCGCATGCCAGCCGCCCACGTGGCGGGGCCTTTAGTCGCGGTTCGTAAGCAACCGCGACTAAAGGGGGGGCCTTTAGTCGCGCTTCCTTAGTCGCGGTTGCGCAACCGCGACTAATGGCCGTTGCAAACCGGGACTAAAGCCCTTTTTTCTACCAGTGCCAGACCCCGCCTCTCGTAGACCTTTACGGGTGAGGTGCGCTCATGTTTTTGGGGAGCGCTTACGCGTGACTACTAACAAAACAACGTCGTCGAACGACAGGTTCAACAACGACGACTTTTTCCAAGACGTCGATGACCTCTTCAGCAACCTCAACATGGGAGACAACACCGATGATGTTGTCGTCGGCGCTGCTGCTACTCAAGTTGCACCGTATGTGACTCCCCTCTCTCTCTCTCTCTCTCTCTCTATCAGATCTTGCTAGAGTTTCTACTTCTGGTGTCTGGAGTAGATGTGATATATTTATCTTATTTAGATGATATATGTTCATCTACACTATTGTTCTACATGATTATTTTTATTACAGTTTCTCTCATCATGCTATGCTAATTATTTTTTCGGATTAAATCATATGGTAGTTTTCTTATATATTCAACAATCTAAAAACCTAATTATAGGCAAATAAATTTAAGTGACGTTGTGGCTGCTACAAGGCCGCCTCTGTTTGATGGTTCACATTATAAGAGATGGCGTACGATAGCAGTTCTTTGGTTTGGAAACCTAAACTGCTATAGTGCCACTCCTGGCAAACCTAAATGTGAGCTTACTGTTGCGCAACAGGAAGCTTACAAGAAAGCTGATGTCATGTTCTTGGGGACAACATTGTGACCCATATATGACATTTGATCATGGCAAGGACGTGTGGGATGCGCTCAAGGCCAAATTTGGGTCCTCAAATGTTGGCACTGAGTTGTATGTCACGAAGCAATACTATGATTACATGATGACTTGTAAGCGCTACGTTGTTGAGCAAGGTCATGAGATACAATTACTTTCTAAAGAACTTGAGCAATTTGAGTGAACATTACCAGAAAAGTTCGTTGTCGAGGGTATTATTGCCAAGCTTCCTCCCCCGTGGAGGAATTTTGCCGCTTCTCTCAAGCATAAGAGATAAGATTTTTCCGTTTCATATCTCATTGGGTCTCTTCACGTGGAAGAAAAGACGAGAGCAAAGGACACACATGCTCGAGTATTTAAGGGAGATTATAGTATCAATGTGGTAAAAAAGAAAAACTTCCAATCCCACAAGTTCAAGATCAAGAACAAATCTAAAGGTAAAGACAATTTTGATGGCAAGAACAAGGCATCTCACTCAACCAACTTAAACATGAAGAATGATAAGAATAATGAGTCTTTCCTTGTCTGTGGTGATCTTGATCATTGCACTCCTAACTACTTGAATCGCTATGACAAGAGCAGGAATAGCGGCAAGACCGCAAATGTTGTTATTGATGTTGATACTGAGATGAAGGATGTTGATGGTGCTCCAGTGATAGCACCAGACAATCTTTCTGAGCGTTGTTGTGGAAGCGGTTGGGAAACCCCAAGAGGAAGGTGTGATGAGCACATCAGCAAGTTTCCCCTCAGTATGAAACCAAGATTTAATCGGCCAGTAGAAGAAAGGCGTAACTTCTGAAGGTGCTACTAGCTGACTAGTGGCAGGCCGCACTACCGGCATCAGCAACAACGTGGAATCTGCACACAACACAACCAAAGTACTTTGCCCCAACTTGCAGTGAGGTTGTCAATCTCACTGGTTTGCTGAACACAAAGGATTAGACGTATCGAGTGGAAAGACATGTTTACAGTAATTAAAGAAAACAGGAATTGCAGTAAGTAAACATAACAAGATGATTGTATCAGTATAAAAGAAAGGACCAGGATCCACAGTTCACTAGAGGTGTTTCTCCATAAAGATAAATAGCATTGCTGGGTGAACAAATTACAGCTGGGAAATTTTGTAGAATATCGACCATACATGACAATATGATTACTATGAGATTTGATTGGGCATTACAACATAATACATATACCGTAATCCAACTGCGTCTATGACTAATAATCCACCTTCCGGTTATCGTCCGTACCCCTTTCAGATTAAGTTGCAAGCAACAGATTATCGCATTAAGCAATGTGTGTAAATTAAACAGTAGAATTACCTTTGGATAAAATATTGTTGTTTTCTCCCTAGTAGCCACAACACATCTACAATCTTAGAAGTTACTGTCACTCTCCCAGATTACTAGAGGCATGAACCTACTATCGAGCATAAATACCCCCTCTTCGAGTCACAAGCATCTACTTGGCCAGAGTATCTACTAGCAACGGAGAGCATGCAAGATTACAAATAACATATGAAATGAATATATAATCGACCTCAACATAGTATACAATATTCATCGGATCCCAGCAAACACAACATGTAGGATTACATCAGGATGATCTTGATCATGTAGGGCAGCTCACAAGATCTATACATGAAGCACAAATTGGAGAAGACAACCATCTAGCTACTGCTATAGACCCATAGTCCAGGGATGAACTACTCACACATCACTTCGGAGGCGGGCATGGCTATGTAGATGCCTCCGGCAATGATCTCCCCCTCTAGCAGGGTGCCAGTGTTGGAGATATGCCCAAGAGGCAATAATAAAATGGTTATTATAATATATCTTTGTGTTTATGATAATGTTTACATATCATGCTATAATTGTATTTACCGAAACATTGATACATGTGTGTTGTGTAAACAACAAGGAGTCCCTAGTAAGCCTCTTGAGTAACTAGCTTGTTGATCAATAGATGATCAAGGTTTCATGATCATGAACATTGGATGTTATTAATAACAAGGTTATGTCATTATGTGAATGATGTAATGGACACACCCAAATAAGCGTAGCATAAGATCACGTCATTAAGTTCATTTGCTATAAGCTTTCCATACATAGCTACCAAGTCCTTTCGACCATGACATCATGTAAATCACTTATGCCAGAAGGGTACCTTGATTACATCAAACGCCACTGCATAAATGGGTGGTTATAAAGGTGGGATTAGGTATCCGGAAAGTATGAGTTGAGGCATATGGATCAACAGTGGGATTTGTCCATCCCGATGACGGATAGATATACTCTGGGCCCTCTCGGTGGAATGTCGTCTAAATGGCTTGCAAGCATATGAATGGTTCATAAGAGACCACATACCACGATACGAGTAAAGAGTACTTGTCAGGATACGAGGTTGAACAAGGTATCGTGATACCGATGATCAAACCTCGGACAAGTAAAATATCGCGTGACAAAGGGAATCGGTATCGTATGTAAATGGTTCAATCGATCACTAAGTCATCGTTGAATATGTGGGAACCATTATGGATCTCCAGGTCCCGCTATTGGTTATTGGTCGGAGAGAAGTCTCAACCATGTCTGCATAGTTCACGAACCGTAGGGTGACACACTTAAGGTTTGATGTCGTTTGAGTAGATATGGAATATGGAATGGAGTTCGAAGTTTTGTTCGGAGTCTCGGATGGGATCCAGGACATCACGAGGAGGTCCGGAATGGTCCGGAGAATAAGATTCATATATAGGAAGTCATATTCCAAGTTTGGAAATGATCCGGTGCATTTATGGCAGGTTCTAGAAGGTTCTAGAAAAGTCCGGAAGAAATCACCATGGAAAGTGGAGTCCCGGAGGGACTCCACCTTGCATGGCCTGCCAACCCTAAGGGGGAGGAGTCCCAGGTGGACTCCCCTAGGGTGGCCGGCCAAGCCCCCCCAAGGAAAGGTGGGAGTCCCACCTTGAGTGGGATTCCCCCCTTGGGTAGGTTTTGTCCCTTTGGTAGGTTTTGGTTTCGGGTCTTATTCGAAGACTTGGATACCAACACTTGGGGATTTCCACCTATATAATGAGGAGCAAGAGGAGGGGGCCGGCCACTTCAAGCCTCAACCTTGGCTGCCCCCTTTGTGGCCGGCTAAGCCCCCCTCTCCCCAAACCCTAGCACCTCTCCTCCACATACAACTCCCGCATACGCTTAGGCGAAGCCCTGCCGGAGTTCTCCACCACCACCGCCACCACGCCGTCGTGCTGCCGGGATTCCGAGGAGGATCTACTACTTCCGCTGCCCGCTGGAATGGGGAGGAGGACGTCGTCTTCATCAACACCGTACGTGTGACCGAGTACGGAGGTGCTGCCCGATTGTGGCACCGTCAAGTTCTTCTACGCGCTTTTGCAAGCGGTCAAGATCTTCTACGCGCTTTTGAAAGCGGCAAGTGATCGACTACATCCACCACGAGATCTAATCTCGTTAGGCTTTGGAAATCTTCGAGGGTTAGTCTCATGATCTTCTCGTTGCTACCATCTACTAGATTAGATCTTGGCTTGTGTTTTCGTTCTTGCGGTAGGAAAATTTTTGTTTTCTATGCTACGAATCCCAACAGTGGTATCAGAGCCGTGTCTATGCATAGATTGGTTGTACGAGTAGAACACAATGGTTTTGTGGGCGTTGATGCTTTTGTTGTCTTTAGTTCGAGTACTTTGCATCTTGCGGCATAGTGGGATGAAGCGGCCCGGGCTAACTTTACATGACCGCGTTCATGAGACTTGCTCCACGTTAGACATGCAACTTGTATTGCGTAAGTGGCTTTTCGGGTGTCTGTCTCTCCCACTATAGTGAAGATCCAATTTACTCTTTCTATTGACAACACTAGTATCACCGTTGTGGTTCATGTTCGTAGGTAGATAAGATCTTACTCGAAAACCCTAAACCACGTAAAATATGCAAACCAAATTAGAGGCGTCTAACTTGTTTTTGCAGGGTTTGGTGATATGATATGGCCATGATGTGATGATGCATATGTATGAGATGATCATTATTGTATTGTGGCAACCGACAGGAGCCTTATGGTTGTCTTTATATTTCATGTTGTAGTATTGTTTCAAAGTAGTTGTAATAGTTGCTACACACGGTGAACAACCATGAAGACGGCGCCATGGACCTTGACGCTACGCCGACGATGATGGAGATCATGCCCGTTGATGATGGAGATCATGTCCGTGCTTTGAAGATGAAGATCAAAGGCGCAAAGACTAAAGGGCCATATCACATCACATATGAATTGCATGTGATGTTAATCCTTTATGCATCTTATTTTGCTTAAATCGCGACGGTAGCATTATAAGATGATCCCTCACATTAATATCAAGATAATAAAGTGTTCTCCCCTCGTATGCACCGTTGCTACAATTCGTCGTTTTGAAGCATCTCATGATGATCGGATGTGATAGACTCAACGTTCACATACAACGGGTGTAAGCCATGTTTGCACACGCGGAATACTTGGGTTTGCTTGACGAGCCTAGCATGTACAGACATGGTCTCGGGACAACGGAAACCGAAAGGTTGAACACGAGTCATATGGATGATATGATCAACATGTTGATGTTCACCATTGAAGCTACATCATCTCACGTGATGATCGGTTTTGATGTAGTGGATGTGGATCGTGCGCCACTTAACAACTATGAGGGATGTTGTATTAAGTGGGAGTTCATTAGTAATTAGATTAAAACTTGAACTAATTATCATGAACATAGTCTGAATAGTATTTTGAATTAAATTTGTAGAATTGGCATCCGTTTTCTACCATGCGTTAGTCTTGTAATTGAGATTGAAATACTGTTAAATCTGACAAGTAACTTTACGGACTGGTACCGTACTGTTAAAGAATCAAGAAATGATTAAGTCCTATTGCAAACTTTTTGTAAACCTTACATTGTTAATTCAAAGAGCATTGGTTTCAATTAGTACCTAAAGTCATCTTGTCTCCATGAAACTTGAAGTTCAAATCTGTTTGAAATATAAGGAGCTGGAAATTTTGTTTTCAGAAATAAGAGAGGTATAAGATATATGTGATATCTAAGACCTTATTGCAAGGTGATAGAATATAATTTGGTGAAAGTACATAAACTCATAAGTTTTATGGGAATGTACGAAGGTTGAAGACGCCAGGCGTCCCAATCCTCCAACTATTGGGGCACTAACAATATTCGCATATCCATGAAGTGATCGTCCTTATTATGCACCGTTGCTAAGACTCGTCGTTTCGAAGCATCTCGTGATGATCGAGTGTTATAGATTCCACGAGTGCATACAACGGGTGGAAACCAGATTTGCACATGCGAATACTAAGGTTAAACTTTACGAGCCTAGCATGTATATACATGGTCTCGGAAAGTCGTCATGATGGATAAAATTATGAGTGAAATTGTTCATCATATCACAAAGTTACTAGTAGTGAAATCTGGAACACTTGTCATATGATGATCAACTTCAAAGTAAGAACCTCAAGGTTATTGGTATTTGACCAACAAACCTAGAAGTTATTGAAGGTGAAGTGTTTTCTGAGAATGAGGAAAACTAAAAGAGAAACTACAAAAGATATTTTGGCAGAAAGAAAGAAAAGACTAGAAAGTCTAGCTCAGGTGTATTGATACGCCGCAAACGTATCTATAATTTCTTATGTTCCATGCTACTTTTATTACAATACTTGAATGTTTTATACATACCTTACAGCATTATTATACATTTTCCGGCACTAACCTATTAACAAGATGCCGAAGTGCCAGTTGTTGTTTTCTGCTGTTTTTGGTTTCAGAAATCCTAGTAAGGAAATATTCTCGGAATTGGACGAAATCAACGCCCAGGGGCCTATTTTTACACGAAGCTTCCAGAAGTCCGAAGAGGAAACGAAGTGGGGCCACGAGGTGACGACACGCTAGGGCGGCGCGGCCCAGGTGGTGGCCGCGCGGCCCTGTTGTGTCGCCACCTCGTGACGCCCCCTGACCTACCCTTCCGCCTACTTAAAGCCTCCGTCGCGAAACCCCTTGTACCGAGAGCCACGATACGGAAAACCTTCCAGAGACGCCGCCGTCGCGAATCCCATCTCGGGGGATTCAGGAGATCGCCTCCGGCACCCTGCCGGAGAGGGGAATCATCACCGGAGGGGCTCTACATCATCATGCCCGCCTCCGGATTGATGCGTGAGTAGTTCATCCTTGGACTATGGGTCCATAGCAGTAGCTAGATGGTTGTCTTCTCCGCTTGTGCTATCATTGTTTAGATCTTGTGAGCTGCCTAACATGATCAAGATCATCTATTTGTAATGCTACATGTTGTGTTTGGCGGGATCCGATGAATATAGAATATTATGTTAAGTTGATTATCAATCTATCATATATGTGTTGTTTATGTTCTTGCATGCTCTCCGTTGCTAGTAGAGGCTCGGCCAAGTTGATACTTGTAACTCGAAGATGGAGTAATTATGCTCGATAGTGGGTTCATGCCTCCATTTAATGCAGGACAGTGACGAGAAAGTTCTAAGGTTGTGGATGTGCTTGTTGCTACTAGGGATAAAACATTGATGCTTTGTCTAAGGATATTTGTGTTGATTAAATTACGCACCATACTTAATGCAATTATCCGTTGTTTACAACTTAATACCGGAAGGGGTTCGGATGATAACTTCGAAGGTGGATTATTTAGGCATAGATGCATGCTGGATAGCGGTCTATGTACTTTGTCGTAATGCCCTGATTAAATCACATAGTAATCATCATTGATATGTATTGAATCTTTATTTGTCAATTGCCCGCCTGTAATTTGTTCACCCAGCATGTTAGTTATCTTATTGGAGAGACACCTCTAGTGAACTGTGGACCCCGGTCCATTCTTTTACATCTGAATACATTCTACTGTTTTTATTGTTCTTTGCAAACAAACACCATCTTCCACTCGATACGCTTAATCCTTTGTTTTCAGCAAGCCGGTGAGATTGACAACCTCACTGTTACATTGGGTCAAAGTACTTTGATTGTGTTGTGCAGGTTCCACGTTGGTGCCGGTTTCACTGGTGTTGCGCCGCACTACATTCCTCCACCAACAACCTTCACGTGCTTCTTGGCTCCTACTGGTTCGATAACCTTGGTTTCTTTCCGAGGGAAAACTTGCTGCTGTGCGCATCATACCTTCCTCTTGGGGTTCCCAACGGAGTACATCTACGCGCATCAAGCTATTTTTCTGGCGCCTTTGCCGGGGAGATCAAGACACGCTGCAAGGGGAGTCTCCACTTCCAATCTCTTTACTTTATTTTATTTACTACTTTGTTTGCTGCACTTAAACAAAACACACACAAAAATTAGTTACTTTACTTACTGTCTTATTTACTAGCTCTATATCTAAAACACAAAAAAATTAGTTACTTGTCTTTATTTTATTTGCCTAGTTTACTTTATTACTGTTATAATGGGTACTCCTGAAAATACTAACTTGTGTGACTTCACTAGCACAAATAATAATGATTTTATATGTACTCCTATTGCTCCACCTGCTACTACAGCAGAATTCTATGAAATTAAACCTGCTTTACTGAATCTTGTTATGAGAGAGCAATTTTCTGGTGTTAGTACTGATGATGCTGTTGCCCATCTTAATAATTTTGTTGAACTTTGTGAAATGCAAAAGTATAAGGATATACATGGTGATATTATAAAACTGAAATTGTTTCCTTTCTCATTAAGAGGAAGAGCTAAAGATTGGTTGCTATCTTTGCCTAAAAATAGTATTGATTCATGGACTAAGTGTAAAGATGCTTTTATTAGTAAATATTATCCTCCTGCTAAGATTATATCTTTGAGAAGTAGCATTATGAACTTTAAAAAATTTGATAATGAACATGTTGCTCAAGCATGGAAGAGAACAAAGTTGCATTTTGATTCTATTATTAGAACAAGCTATGATGTTGATGCTTCTTCTCTTGATGTTACTTGATTTGCACTTTCTGCGCCTAGCTGAAAGGCGTTAAAGAAAAGCACTTCTTGGGAGATAACCCAAGTTTCATTTTATTTATTGTATTGTTGAGTCTTGGAAGTTGTTTACTACTGTAGCAACCTCTCCTTATCATGTTTTTGTGCCAAGTAAAGTTTCCATGTTAAAGTTGATGCTATAGATTTGGATCACTGCGTAGAAACAACATTGCTGTCTGTCACGAATTCTCGCAGAAGTCTGTAAAAAAAATCGAAAAAATCTGATATATGTACGCAACTTTCATTAGTTTTGAGTTTTTCCATTTGAGCAAGTTAAGTGCCCCTGCCAGATGCATCTTTACGGACTGTTCTGCTTTTGACAGATTCTGTCTTTTATTTCGCATTGCCGCTTTTGCTATGTTGAATGAGTTTCTTTGTTCCATTAACTTTCAGAAGCTTTGTGCAATGTCCAGAAGTGTTTAGAATGATTGTGTCACCTCTAGATATGTGAATTTTGGTTATGCACTAACCCTCTAATGAGTTTGCTTGGAGTTTGTGTGAAGGAAGTTTTCAAGGGTCAAGAGAAGAGGATGATATACTATGATCAAGAAGAGTGAAAGGTCTAAGCTTGGGGATGCCCCGGTGGTTCATCCCTGCATATTTTAAGAAGACTCAAGCATCTAAGCTTGGGGATGCCCAAGGCATCCCCTTCTTCATCGACAAACATTACCAGGTCACTTCTAGTGAAACTATATTTTTATTCCGTCACATTCTTATGTTCTTTACTTGGAGCGTCAGTTTGTTTTTATTTTTGTTTTGGTTTGAATAAAGTTGGATCCCACCATCCTTATATTGGAGATATTACGCTCCGCTTTTTCTTATGGAACACTTGTGTTCTTAATTGTGCTTTAATGTTCATGGCAAAGTCTAATTGCTTCGTTAGATTGCTATTTGGTTGGAATCAGAAAATGCTGCATATGGTTTGGCAACTTGGCAATTGTTTGAGCTCTCATTAGACCATGTTTAAGCTCTTGCATCATGTAGTTTAATCTATTAATGAAGAACTACCGTAGAGCTTGTTTAATTTGGTTTGCATGATTGTTCTCTCTAAGTCTAGATATTTTCGGGTAAGTGTTTGAACAACAAGGAAGACAGTGTAGAGCCTTATAATGCTTGCAATATGTTCTTGTGTGAATTTTGCTGTACCTGTTCATACTTGTGTTTGCTTCCAACAACCTTGCTAGCCCAAACCTTGTACTGAGAGGAAATGCTTCTCGTGCATCCAAACACCTTGAGCCAAAACCCATGCAATTTGTGTCCACCATATCTACCTACTATGTGGTATTTTTCTGCCATTCCAAAGTAAATTACTTGAGTGCTACCTTTAAAATTTCATTCCTTTACCTCTACAATATATAGCTCATGGGACAAATAGCTTAAAAACTATTGTGGTGATGAATATGTAGTTATGTGTCTTAATTCTTATAAGTTGCTTGTTGAGCGGTAACCATGTTTTACGGGGACGCCATCAACTTTATCTTTGTTGGATATCATGTGAGATGCTATGCATGTTCGTCTTGTCCGAAGTAAGTGCGATTTCATGATCAAATGGTTTGAGTATGCATATGTTAGAGAAGAACATTGGGCCGCTAACTAAAGCCATGTATCATGGTGGAAGTTTCAGTTTGGACATACAACCTCAATCTCTTATGAGAATATTAACTGTTGTTGAATGCTTAAGCATTAAAAGAGGAGTCCATTATCTGTTGTCTATGTTGTCCCGGTATGGATGTCTAAGTTGAGAATAATCAAAAGTGAGAAATCCAATGCGTGCTTTCTCCTTAGACACTTGTACAGGCTGCATAGAGGTACCCCTTTGTGACACTTGGTTGAAGCATATGTCATGTGATGATAATCCGTGTCTTCCGAGCTAAGTAGGACAAGGTGCGAGCACTATTAGTACTCTATGCATGAGACATGCAACTTGTAGGAAGTATTATGCATAGCACATATGAATTATTACTACCGTTGACAAAATTGTTTCTATGTTTTCAAAACAAAAGCTCTAGCACAAAAATAGTAATCCATGCTTCCTCTCGCGAAGGGCCAATCTTTTACTTTATGTTGAGTCGGTTTACCCACTTCTTTCTATCTTAGAAGCAAACACTTGTGTTAACTGTGTGCATTGATTCTTACATGTTTACTTATTGCACCTGTTATATTACTCTATGTTGACAAATATCCATGAGATATACATGTTACAAGTTGAAAGCATTCGCTGAAACTTAATCATCCTTTGTGTTGCTTCAATGCATTCTACTTAGAATTTATTGCTTATGAGTTAGCTCTTATGCAACTCTTATTGATACTTGTTTGAAAGTACTATTCATGAAAAGTTTTGCTATATGATTCATTTGCTTAGTCATTATCTTTGTTAGCAATCTTTTGTTCAGATCACTCCATTCATCTCATATGCTTTACAATAATGTTGATCAAGATTATGTTGGTAGCATGTCACTTCATAAATTATTTGTGTTATCGTTTACCTACTCGAGGACGAGTAGGAACTAAGCTTGGGGATGCTTGATACGTCGCAAACGTATCTATAATTTCTTATGTTCCATGCTACTTTTATTACAATACTTGAATGTTTTATACATACCTTACAGCATTATTATACATTTTCCGGCACTAACCTATTAACAAGATGCCGAAGTGCCAGTTGCTGTTTTCTGCTGTTTTTGGTTTCGGAAATCCTAGTAAGGAAATATTCTCGGAATTGGACGAAATCAACGCCCGGGGGCCTATTATTACACGAAGCTTCCGGAAGTCCGAAGAGGAAACGAAGTGGGGCCACGAGGCGACGACACGCTAGGGCGGCGCGGCCCGGGTGCCGGCCGCGCGGCCCTGTTGTGTCGCCACCTCGTGACGCCCCCTGACCTACCCTTCCGCCTACTTAAAGCCTCCGTCGCGAAACCCCCTGTACCGAGAGCCATGATACGGAAAACCTTCCAGAGACGCCGCCGTCGCGAATCCCATCTCGGGGGATTTAGGAGATCGCCTCCGGCACCCTGCCGGAGAGGGGAATCATCACCGGAGGGGCTCTACATCATCATGCCCGCCTTCGGATTGATGCGTGAGTAGTTCATCCTTGGACTATGGGTCCATAGCAGTAGCTAGATGGTTGTCTTCTCCGCTTGTGCTATCATTGTTTAGATCTTGTGAGCTGCCTAACATGATCAAGATCATCTATTTGTAATGCTACATGTTGTGTTTGGCGGGATCCGATGAATATAGAATATTATGTTAAGTTGATTATTAATCTATCATATATGTGTTGTTTATGTTCTTGCATGCTCTCCGTTGCTAGTAGAGGCTCGGCCAAGTTGATACTTGTAACTCCAAGAGGGAGTAATTATGCTCGATAGTGGGTTCATGCCTCCATTTAATCTGGGATAGTGACAGAAAGTTCTAAGGTTGTGGATGTGCTGTTTCTACTAGGGATAAAACATTGATGCTTTGTCTAAAGATATTTGTGTTGATTACATTACGCACCATACTTAATGCAATTATCTGTTGTTTACAACTTAATACCGGAAGGGGTTCGGATGATAACTCGAAGGTGGATTATTTAGGCATAGATGCATGCTCTGGATAGCGGTCTATGTACTTTGTCGTAATGCCCTGATTAAATCACATAGTAATCATCGTTGATATGTATTGAATCTTTATTTGTCAATTGCCCGCCTGTAATTTGTTCACCCAGCATGTTAGTTATCTTATTGGAGAGACACCTCTAGTGAACTGTGGACCCCGGTCCATTCTTTTACATATGAATACATTCTACTGTTTTTACTGTTCTTTGCAAACAAACACCATCTTCCACTCGATACGCTTAATCCTTTGTTTTCAGCAAGCCGGTGAGATTGACAACCTCATCGTTACGTTGGGGCAAAGTACTTTGATTGTGTTGTGCAGGTTCCACGTTGGCGCCGGTTTCACTGGTGTTGCGCCGCACTACATTCCTCCACCAACAACCTTCACGTGCTTCTTGGCTCCTACTGGTTTGATAACCTTGGTTTTCTTTCTGAGGGAAAACTTGCTGCTGTGCGCATCATACCTTCCTCTTGGGGTTCCCAACGGACGTGTACATCTACGCGCATCATGTATATACATGATATACATGTTATGGATGTATTCCTTGTTTTGTCACATAAAGAAATTCTTGGGTATTTGTACCAGATTGGTTGGTATGAGATGTCATACAATACAACGCAATACAAGAATACGATGGCCTAAGTGACTGATAAGGAATATGGTAATAATGCACGTCTGGAACATAATAAAGTGTTATTATGTTTGTCGTTGGCATTCTACCTAGCCCTTAGAATTTATAATAAAGAACTTAATAATTGTTATTTTGCTCTGGTCAAATGAAAACCATGAGTTGTTCAAATTATGACATTACTCCATGTAAGATGGATAAGTTATTATAATCTTAATGGTGAAACACACATACATAACACTGACGCTAAAATGCCATAAGGCAAATGATTTGAATTCCACTTATTTGTGGAACCGCCATTTAGGTCATGTTAGAAAGGAATGCATGAAGAAACTCCATGCAAATGGTTTTTTGGAGTCATTTGGTTTTTGAATCGTTTGACGCTTACAAACCTTTTCTAAAAAGGAATGACTAAGATACCGTTCATAGGCCAAGAGTTGAACGGGAAACTAACTTAGTGGAAACATACATGATGATGTATGTGGTTCACTGGGCATAGTTGTGTGCGGGAGATTCTTCTACTTAATGAAAACTTCCAACAATGAATTGAGTATATATTTGTGGATATATTCGATAAGGAAGAAGTTTGAAACATTTGAATGGATTCAAATAAAGTTCAGCATGAAGTGGAAATCATCATAATAGAAAAGTCAAATATCTATGATTGGATCATGGTGGAAATATTTGAATTACGAGTTTTAGCGAACATCTAAGAGAGTTATGAAATTGTTCTACAACTCACATTTCTTGAAGTATCATAATGATGATGGAGTATCCGAGAGATGTATCCAAACCTTGTTGGATTAATGATGAGATAATATAATTTGACGCCATTATATTTTTGTGGATTATGATTTAGAGACTACCGCTTTTACACTAAATAGAGCATCATCATGATCCGTTGAAATGACACCATACGAGTTATGGCATGGGCTTGAACCCTAATAGTCTTTTTCTTAAATTTTGGTATGCTTAGCATAAGTAAATGAGTTTACAACCAAAATCGGATGAATGTCTTTGTTGGTTATCCCAGAGAATTGATTGGGAATTCTTTCCACTATTCCAAGAAATTGTTTTCTAGCGAATTATTTGAGTGGGAGGACAATAGAACTTTATAGGGTTTATGAACCTGAGCATAATGATCAGAGTAGCGCAGCATCGGAAATGGTTTCGGAAGCGGCCACGACGATCATGGCTCCCATGACTACAAAAGTGTTTTAGCCATGGAGATCGAAGTACCTATTGAACCTTGTAGTTTTGGTTTACTTTGTGATCGAATAAATGATTTGTGGACAAAGGATTGATTTTGAACAATGATAAACCAACTACAGACAAAGAAGTTATGATGGGCCCTGACTCCGTTAAAATGGCTATGCGCCATGAAATCCAAGATAGATGAATACTTTTTGAAAGTAAATGAAACTATGAAATTGATGGACTTGGATAAAATATCATTGAAGAAGCTAGACTTGTCGAAAATTTGTTTACGACAAAGTTCAAAGTGTTGACTACGATAAGATTAGATCTTCCGTAGCAATGCTTATAGTCTATATGGATTATTCTAGTAATCGCTACATATTTCTTTTAAGAGATATGTTAGTAGGATGGCAAAATATATTACTTAACAGAAGTGTGTATTAAAGGTGTATACAAGATACAACCAAGAGTTTTGCTAGTCCGTAGAATACTAAATAAGAATACGAACTTCAATTGGATGAAGTGAGTATTGCGGAGTTGGAATCTTCACCGGATGAAATAGTCAAAGAGTTTTGATTTCATCAGAGACGATGAAGGTACTTGCATTTGCAAGAAATTAAGTGGGAGCGCTGAGACATATTTGTAATACTTTATGTAGGCGACATATCGTTGATTATAAATAGTGTAATTATATAATTGATTAAAAAGGTTTCATTGAGAATTAACTTCAATGAAAGGATATGGACTAAAACATATTTAGTGTCAAGATCTATGAAGATATATTAAAACACATAATAAGTTTAAGTCAAAGTACATAGAATGGATATTGAAGTAGTTCAATATAGAAATATTAAGAAGGTGTTCTTTGCATACAAAGGTTTAACAAGACTTGAGTGTATTTGACACTTGATGAGTAAAAACACATGAGTGATTTTGGATCACAAATAATATGTACAAAATCAGATGTCCTGTGCTCTAAAAGGTTAGGAGCATATACCAGAATGATTCATGTGATGATCATTGGACAAACAGTAAGAATATCCCTGTGTGCTTCAGAAAAACCAAGGATATATATATAATTTTATATGGAGTAATGACACACAAATCACTGTAAGGTGTTGCACCGATATTAGTTTGGTCACATATAAGAATTAATTTCAAATCTCAATTAGGCTAAGTGTTGTTTAATAGGTAGCACAATGCTAGATTTAGAAGAGTTCTAAATGTTGTGATGGATTCTACAAACGAAGGTAGAATATGTCATTGTTTTGACAATGACTAGAGATGTTAAGTCAAAAAGTTCTTTGAGAACTTGGTGTAGTTCCGATAGTGTCAGAACTTTGAAGCTATATTGTGTGTGACAATATTAGTGACATATTTCAGACCGCGGAATTAAGGTTCCACCAGAGGACTAAGCATATATGCCGACTCATTTGGAAAATGAGTGATGCGTTGAGACACAAATGAATTGCAAAATACATACGTTTCTGAGCGTGTCAGATCCGTTGACTAAAACCTCTCCCGTGAGCAAAACATGATAAAGCACCGGAAGGCCAAGGTGTTATATCTTTAGAAATGTAAACTAGATTATTGACTCTAGTGCAAGTGGGAGACTGTTGGAGATATGCCCAAGAGGCAATAATAAAATGGTTATTATAATATATCTTTGTGTTTATGATAATGTTTACATATCATGCTATAATTGTATTAACCGAAACATTGATACATATGTGTTGTGAAAACAACAAGGAGTCCCTAGTAAGCCTCTTGAGTAACTAGCTTGTTGATTAATAGATGATCAAGGTTTCATGATCATGAACATTGGATGTTATTAATAACAAGGTTATGTCATTATGTGAATGATGTAATGGACACACCCAAATAAGCGTAGCATAAGATCTCGTCATTAAGTTCATTTGCTATAAGCTTGCGATACATAGTTACCAAGTCCTTTCGACCATGAGATCATGTAAATCACTTATTCCGGAAGGGTACCTTGATTACATCGAACGCCACTACGTAAATGGGTGGTTATAAAGGTGGGATTAGGTATCCGGAAAGTATGAGTTGAGGCATATGGATCAACAATGGGATTTGTCCATCCCGATGACGGATAGATATACTCTGGGCCCTCTCGGTGGAATGTCGTCTAAATGGCTTGCAAGCATATGAATGGTTCATAAGAGACCACATACCACGGTACGAGTAAAGAGTACTTGTTAGGATACGAGGTTGAACAAGGTATCGTGATACCGATGATCAAACCTCGGACAAGTAAAATATCGCGTGACAAAGGGAATCGGTATCGTATGTAAATGGTTCAATCGATCACTAAGTCATCGTTGAATATGTGGGAGCCATTATGGATCTCCGAGTCCCGCTATTGGTTATTGGTCGGAGAGAAGTCTCAACCATGTCTGCATAGTTCACGAACCGTAGGGTGACACACTTAAGGTTTGATGTCGTTTGAGTAGATATGGAATATGGAATGGAGTTCGAAGTTTTGTTCGGAGTCTCGGATGGGATCCGAGGACATCACGAGGAGGTCCGAATGGTCCGGAGAATAAGATTCATATATAGGAAGTCATATTCCAAGTTTGGAAATGATCCGGTGCATTTATGGCAGGTTCTAGAAGGTTCTAGAAAAGTCCGGAAGAAATCACCATGGAAAGTGGAGTCCCGGAGGGACTCCACCTTGCATGGCCTGCCAACCCTAAGGGGGAGGAGTCCCAGGTGGACTCCCCTAGGGTGGCCGGCCAAGCCTCCCCAAGGAAAGGTGGGAGTCCCACCTTGAGTGGGATTCCCCCCTTTGGTAGGTTTTGTCCCTTTGGTAGGTTTTGGTTTCGAGGTCTTATTCGAAGACTTGGATACCAACACTTGGGGATTTCCACCTATATAATGAGGAGCAAGGGGAGGGGGCCGGCCACTTCAAGCCTCAACCTTGGCTGCCCCCTTTGTGGCCGGCCGCACCTCTCCTCCACATACAACTCCCGCATACGCTTAGGCGAAGCCCTTCCGGAGTTCTCCACCACCACCGCCACCACGCCGTCGTGTTGCCGGGATTCCGAGGAGGATCTACTACTTCCGCTGCCCACTGGAACGGGGAGGAGGACGTCGTCTTCATCAACACCGTACGTGTGACCGAGTACGGAGGTGCTGCCCGATTGTGGCACCGTCAAGTTCTTCTACGCGCTTTTGCAAGCGGTCAAGATCTTCTACGCGCTTTTGCAAGCGGCAAGTGATCGACTACATCCACCACGAGATCTAATCTCGTTAGGCTTTGGAAATCTTCGAGGGTTAGTCTCATGATCTTCTCGTTGCTACCATCTACTAGATTAGATCTTGGCTTGTGTTTTCGTTCTTGCGGTAGGAAATTTTTTGTTTTCTATGCTACGAATCCCAACAGCCAGAAAGAGCTTCAGAACCACCACAACCCCCCCCCCGAGATGGGTTCTGCGATGGCGGCCGCGACGGAACTTTTCATGGATGGAGGCTCGGGTATCCAGGATTTTCCCGAGATCGTGAATAAATAGGTAATGCGCGTAGATGTACACGTCCGTTGGGAACCCCAAGATGAAGGTATGATGCGCACAGCAGCAAGTTTATTAAGTAGAAGAAACCAAGGTTATCGAACCAGTAGGAGCCAAGAAGCACGTGAAGGTTGTTGGTGGAGGAATGTAGTGCGGCGCAACACCAGTGAAACCGGCGCCAACGTGGAACCTGCACAACACAATCAAAGTACTTTGCCCCAACGTAACAGTGAGGTTGTCAATCTCACCGGCTTGCTGAAAACAAAGGATTAAGCGTATCGAGTGGAAGATGGTGTTTGTTTGCAAAGAACAGTAAAAACAGTACAATGTATTCATATGTAAAAGAATGGACCGGGGTCCACAGTTCACTAGAGGTGTCTCTCCAATAAGATAACTAACATGCTGGGTGAAAAAATTACAGGCGGGCAATTGACAAATAAAGATTCAATACATATCAACGATGATTACTATGTGATTTAATCAGGCATTACGACAAAGTACATAGACCGCTATCCAGCATGCATCTATGCCTAAATAATCCACCTTCAGGTTATCGTCCGAACCCCTTCCGGTATTAAGTTGTAAACAACAGATAATTGCATTAAGTATGGTGCGTAATGTAACCAACACAAATATCCTTAGACAAAGCATCAATGTTTTATCCCTAGTAGCAACAGCACATCCACAACCTTAGAACTTTATGTCACTGTCCCAGATTAAATGGAGGCATGAACCCACTATCGAGCATAATTACTCCATCTTGGAGTTACAAGTATCAACTTGGCCAGAGCCTCTACTAGCAACGGAGAGCATGCAAGAACATAAACAACACATATATGATAGATTGATAATCAACTTAACATAATATTCTATATTCATCGGATCCCGCCAAACACAACATGTAGCATTACAAATAGATGATCTTGATCATGTTAGGCAGCTCACAAGATCTATAACAATGATAGCACAAGCGGAGAAGACAACCATCTAGCTACTGCTATGGACCCATAGTCCAAGGATGAACTACTCACACATCAATCCGGAGGCGGGCATGATGATGTAGAGCCCCTCCGGTGATGATTCCCCTCTCCGGCGAGGGTGCCGGAGGCGATCTCCTGAATCCCCGAGATGGGATTCGCGACGGCGGCGTCTCCGGAAGGTTTTCCGTATCGTGGCTCTCGGTACGGGGGTTTCGCGACGGAGGCTTTAAGTAGGCGGAAGGGTAGGTCGGGGGCGTCACGAGGGGCCCGGACAACGGGGCCGCGCGGCCGGGCCACGGGCCGCGCCGCCACGGTGTCCGGCCACCTCGTGGCCCCACTTCGTCTCCCTTTCGGTCTTACGGAAGCTTCGTGTAAAAATAGGCCCCCGGGCGTTGATTTCGTCCAATTCGAGAATATTTCCTTACTAGGATTTACGAAACCAAAAACAGCAGAAAACAGCAACTGGCACTTCGGCATCTTGTTAATAGGTTAGTGCCGGAAAATGTATAATAATGCTATAAAGTATGTATAAAACATTCAAGTATTGTAATAAAAGTAGCAGGGAACATAAGAAATTATAGATACGTTTGAGACGTATCAAGCATCCCCAAGCTTAGTTCCTACTCGTCCTCGAGTAGGTAAACGATAACACAAATAATTTCTGAAGTGACATGCTACCAACATAATCTTGATCAACATTATTGTAAAGCATATGAGATGAATGGAGTGATCTGAACAAAAGATTGCTAACAAAGATAATGAGTAAGCAAATGAATCATATAGCAAAACTTTTCATGAATAGTACTTTCAAACAAGTATCAATAAGAGTTGCATAAGAGCTAACTCATAAGCAATAAATTCTAAGTAGAATGCATTGAAGCAACACAAAGGATGATTAATTTCAGCGAATGCTTTCAACTTGTAACATGTATATCTCATGGATATTTGTCAACATAGAGTAATATAACAGGTGCAATAAGTAAACATGTAAGAATCAATGCACACGAGTTAACACAAGTGTTTGCTTCTAAGATAGAAAGAAGTGGGTAAACTGACTCAACATAAAGTAAAAGATTGGCCCTTCGCAGAGGGAAGCATGGATTACTATTTTTGTGCTAGAGCTTTTGTTTTGAAAACATAGAAACAATTTTGTCAACTGTAGTAATAATTCATATGTGCTATGCATAATACTTCCTCCAAGTTGCATGTCTCATGCATAGAGTACTAATAGTGCTCGCACCTTGTCCTACTTAGCTCGGAGGACACGGATTATCATCACATGACATATGCTTCAACCAAGTGTCACAAAGGGGTACCTCCATGCCGCCTGTACAAGTGTCTAAGGAGAAAGCACGCATTGGATTTCTCGCTTTTGATTATTCTCAACTTAGACATCCATACCGGGACAACATAGACAACGAGATAATGGACTCCTCTTTTTAATGCTTAAGCATTCAACAACGATTAATATTCTCATAAGAGATTGAGGTTGTATGTCCAAACTGAAACTTCCACCATGATACATGGCTTTAGTTAGCGGCCCAATGTTCTTCTCTAACATATGCATACTCAAACCATTTGATCATGAAATCACACTTACTTTAGACAAGACGAACATGCATAGCATCTCACATGATATCCAACAAAGAAAAAGTTGATGGCGTCCCCAGAAAACATGGTTACCGCTCAACAAGCAACTTATAAGAATTAAGACACATAACTACATATTCATCACCACAATAGTTTTTTAAGCTATTTGTCCCATGAGCTATATATTGTAGAGGTAAAGGAATGAAATTTTAAAGGTAGCACAAAAGTAATTTACTTTGGAATGGCAGAAAAATACCACATAGTAGGTAGATATGGTGGACACAAATGGCATGGGTTTTGGCTCAAGGTGTTTGGATGCACGAGAAGCATTTCCTCTCAGTACAAGGTTTTGGCTAGCAAGGTTGTTTGAAGCAAACACAAGTATGAACAGGTACAGCAAAACTCACACAAGAACATATTGCAAGCATTATAAGGCTCTACACTGTCTTCGTTGTTGTTCAAACACTTTACCCGAAAATATCTAGACTTAGAGAGACCAATCATGCAAACCAAATTAAACAAGCTCTACGGTAGTTCTTCATTAATAGATTAAACTACATGATGTAAGAGATTAAACATGATCTATGAGAGCTCAAAAAATTGCCAAATTGCCAAACCATATGCAGCATTTTCCAATTCCAACCAAATAGCAATCTAACGAAGCAATTTAGACTTCGCCATGAACATTAAAGCACAATTAAGAACACAAGTGTTCCATAAGAAAAAGTGGAGCGTAATATCTCCAATATAAGGATGGTGGGATCCAACTTTATTCAAACCAAAACAAAAATAAAAACAAACCGACGCTCCAAGTAAAGAACATAAGAATGTGACGGAATAAAAATATAGTTTCACTAGAAGTGACCTGATAATGTTGTCGATGAAGAAGGGGATGCCTTGGGCATCCCCAAGCTTAGATGCTTGAGTCTTCTTAAAATATGCAGGGATGAACCACCGGGGCATCCCCAAGCTTAGACCTTTCACTCTTCTTGATCATAGTATATCATCCTCTTCTCTTGACCCTTGAAAACTTCCTTCTCACAAACTCCAAGCAAACTCATTAGAGGGTTAGTGCATAACCAAAATTCACATATTCAGAGGTGACACAATCATTCTAAACACTTCTAGACATTGCACAAAGCTTCTGAAAGTTAATGGAACAAAGAAACTCATTCAACATAGCAAAAGCGGCAATTCGAAATAAAAGATAGAATCTGTCAAAAGCAGAACAGTCCGTAAAGATGCATCTGGCAGGGGCACTTAACTTGCTCAAATGGAAAAACTCAAAACTAATGAAAGTTGCGTACATATATGAGGATCATGCTCGTAATTTTGCAGATTTTTCGATTTTTTTACAGAGACTTCTGCGAGAATTCATGACAGACAGCAATGCTGTTTCAGCGCAGCGATCCAAATCTATCATCAACTTTAACATGGAAACTTTACTTGGCACAAAAACATGATAAGGAGAGGTTGCTACAGTAGTAAACAACTTCCAAGACTCAACAATACAGTAAATAAAATGAAACTTGGGTTATCTCCCAAGAAGTGCTTTTCTTTAACGCCTTTCAGCTAGGCGCAGAAAGTGCAAATCAAGTAACATCAAGAGATGAAGCATCAACATCATAGCTTGTTCTAATAATAGAATCAAAAGGCAACTTCATTCTCTTTCTAGGGAAGTGTTCCATACCTTTCTTGAGAGGAAATTGATATTTAATATTACCTTCCTTCATATCAATAACAGCACCAACGGTTCGAAGAAAAGGTCTTCCCAACACAATAGGACAAGATGCATTGCATTCGATATACAAGACAACAAAATCAACGGGGACAAGGTTATTGTTAACCATAATGCGAACATTATCAATCCTCCCCAAAGGTTTCTTTTTAACATTATCAGCAAGATTAACATCCAAATAACAATTCTTCAATGGTGGCAAGTCAAGCATATCATAAATTTTCTTAGGCATAACAGAAATACTTGCACCAAGATCACATAAAGCATTACATTCAAAGTCATTGAATTTCATTTTAATGATGGGCTCCCAACCATCTTCTAACTTCCTAGGAATAGAAGCTTCAAGTTTTAATTTCTCTTCCCTAGCTTTAATGAGAGCATTTGTAATATGTTTTGTAAAGGCTAAATTTATAGCA
Source organism: Lolium rigidum (assembly GCF_022539505.1). Lineage (NCBI taxonomy): Eukaryota > Viridiplantae > Streptophyta > Magnoliopsida > Poales > Poaceae > Lolium > Lolium rigidum. The sequence continues at coordinate 296,795,390 of NC_061513.1, forward strand.
CTAGCGTTGGGACTTCTAGCAAGTTTTTGTAAGAACTTTATAACTTCAGAGATATGACAATCATCAAAATCTAAACCATTATGTTCTACAGCAATGGAATCATTGTCACCAATATTTTGAAAAATTTCAGCAGTTTTATCACAAACAGCAGTTTCGGCAGTTTTATCACAAACAGCAGTTTCAGCAGTTTCAGCAGTTTCAGGCAGTTTTGTACGCTTTGCACTAGGAGTAGAAACATTGCCAACACCAATTATTTTACCATTAATAGTAGGAGGTGCAGCAACATGTGAAGAATCAACATTACTAGTGGTGGTAATAGTCCATACTTTAGCTACATTATTCTCTTTAGCAAGTTTTTCTTTCTCTTCTCTATCCCACCTAGCATGCAATTCAGCCAACAATCTAATATTATCATTAATTCTAACTTGGATGGCATTTGTTTTAGCAAACCTAGCATCTTCAACTTTCTCATGCATAACTTTCAATTTTAAAAGATCAACATCAAGAGCAAGACTATCAACCTTAGAAACAAGAATATCAATTTTATCAAGCTTTTCTTCAACAGTTTTATTGAAAGCAGTTTGTGTACTAATAAATTCTTTAAGCATCAATTCAAGACCAGGGGTACACTCTTATTATTGTTGTAAGAATTACCATAAGAATTACCATAACCATTACCATTATTAGAAGGATATTGCCTATAGTTGTTGTTACCATAATTATTCCTATAAGCATTGTTGTTGAAATTATTATTCTTAATGAAATTCACATCAACATTTTCTTCTTGAGCAACCAATGAAGCTAAAGGAACATTATTAGGATCAATATGAGATCTACCATTTGCAAGCATAGACATAATAGCATCAATCTTATCACCCAAAGAAGAGGTTTCTTCGATAGAATTTACCTTCTTACCTTGAGGAGTTCTTTCAGTGTGCCATTCAGAGTAATTGATCATCATATCATCAAGTAATTTAGTTGCGGCGCCCAGGGTGATGGACATAAAGGTACCTCCAGCAGCTGAATACAATAGGTTCCTTGAGGAAAAATTCAATCCTGCATAAAAGGTTTGGATGATCATCCAAGTAGTCAGTCCATGGGTTGGGCAATTCTTTACCAAAGATTTCATTCTCTCCCATGCTTGAGCAACTTGTTCATTATGAAATTGTTTAAAATTCATTATGCTACTTCTCAAAGATATAATCTTAGCAGGAGGATAATATTTACTAATAAAAGCATCTTTGCATTTAGTCCATGAATCAATACTATTTTTAGGTAAAGAAAGTAACCAATCTTTAGCTCTTCCTCTTAATGAGAAAGGAAACAATTTCAGTTTTATAATATCACCATGTATATCCTTATACTTTTGCATTTCACAAAGTTCAACAAAATTATTAAGATGGGCAGCAGCATCATTAGTACTAACACCAGAAAATTGCTCTCTCATAACAAGATTAAATAAAGCAGGTTTAATTTCATAGAATTCTGCTGTAGTAGCAGGTGGAGCAATAGGAGTACATGTAAAATCATTATTATTTGTGCTAGTGAAATCACACAACTTAGTATTTTCAGGAGTACCCATTATAGTAGTAAAGTAAAGTAAGAAAATAAAGTAAAGACAAGTAACTAATTTTTTTGGGTTTTGATATAGAGAACAAGACAGTAAATAAAGTAAAGCTAGCAACTAATTTTTTTGTGTTTTGTTTAAGTGCAGCAAACAAAGTAGTAAATAAAATAAAGCAAAGCAAGACAAAAACAAAGTAAAGAGATTGGAAGTGGAGACTCCCCTTGCAGCGTGTCTTGATCTCCCCGGCAACGACGCTAGAAAAATAGCTTGATGCGCGTAGATGTACACGTCCGTTGGGAACCCCAAGAGGAAGGTATGATGCGCACAGCAGCAGGTTTTCCCTCAGTAAGAAACCAAGGTTATCGAACCAGTAGGAGCCAAGAAGCACGTGAAGGTTGTTGGTGGAGGAATGTAGTGCGGCGCAACACCAATGAAACCGGCGCCAACGTGGAACCTGCACAACACAATCAAAGTACTTTGCCCCAACATAACAGTGAGGTTGTCAATCTCACCGGCTTGCTGAAAACAAAGGATTAAGCGTATCGAGTGGAAGATGGTGTTTGTTTACAAAGAACAGTAAAAACAGTAGAATGTATTCAGATGTAAAAGAATGGACCGGGGTCCACAGTTCACTAGAGGTGTCTCTCCAATAAGATAACTAACATGCTGGGTGAACAAATTACAGACGGGCAATTGACAAATAAAGATTCAATACATATCAACGATGATTACTATGTGATTTAATCAGGGCATTACGACAAAGTACATAGACCGCTATCCAAGCATGCATCTATGCCTAAATAATCCACCTTCGAGGTTATCATCCGAACCCCTTCCGGTATTAAGTTGTAAACAACATATAATTGCATTAAGTATGGTGCGTAATGTAATCAACACAAATATCCTTAGACAAAGCATCAATGTTTTATCCCTAGTAGCAACAAGCACATCCACAACCTTAGAACTTTCACGTCATCGTCCCGCATTAACTCGGAGGCATGAACCCACTATCGAGCATAATTACTCCCTCTTGGAGTTACAAGTATCAACTTAGCTAGAGCCTCTACTAGCAACGGAGAGCATGCAAGAACAGAAACAACACATATATGATAGATTGATAATCAACTTAACATAATATTCTATATTCATCGGATCCCGCCAAACACAACATGTAGCATTACAAATAGATGATCTTGATCATGTTAGGCAGCTCACAAGTTCTATAACAATGATAGCACAAGCGGAGAAGACAACCATCTAGCTACTGCTATGGACCCATAGTCCAAGGATGAACTACTCACGCATCAATCCGGAGGCGGGCATGATGATGTAGAGCCCCTCCGGTGATGATTCCCCTCTCCGGCAGGGTGCCGGAGGCGATCTCCTGAATCCCCCGAGATGGGATTCGCGACGGCGGCGTCTCTGGAAGGTTTTCCGTATCGTGGCTCTCGGTACAGGGGGTTTCGCGACAGAGGCTTTAAGTATGCGGAAGGGTAGGTCAGGGGGTGTCATGAGGGGCCCAGATAACAGGGCCGCGCGGCCAGGGCCTGGGCCGCACCGCCCTGGTGTCTGGCCACCTCGTGGCCCCACTTCTTTTCCCTTTCGGTCTTCTGGAAGCTTCGTGTAAAAATAGGCCCCTGGGCGTTGATTTCGTCCAATTCCGAGAATATTTCCTTACTAGGATTTCTGAAACCAAAAACAACAGAAAACGAGCAATCGGCACTTCGGCATCTTGTTAATAGGTTAGTGCCGGAAAATGTATAATAATGCTGTAAAGTATGTATAAAACATTCAAGTATTGTAATAAAAGTAGCATGGAACATAAGAAATTATAGATACGTTTGAGACGTATCAATAGGCGGAGGAGGCAAGGTCGATGGCCACCTGGGTGGGCCACACCATGCCTTGGCGTGGGCCTAGGCATGGCCACGCCAAGGTGTGGTTTGGCCCCCCTGTGGCTCCTCTTCGCCCCCCCCCCCCTCTGTACTTCGTCTTTGTTTCGGTAAAATATTCAGTTCGGCTTTTGTTTCGTCCAATTCGGAGAATATTTCATGCACAACTTTTATGAAATACAAAAACAACAGAAAATAGGGAACTCGCACCGTGGCATCTTGTTAATAGGTTAATGCCAGAAATCATATAAAAGTGCATCGAAGTGTAAACAAAACATATATGAATTGGTGTAAAACAAGCATGGAGCATCAAAAATTATAGATACGTTTGAGACGTATCAAGCATCCCCAAGCTTAACTCCTGCTTGTCCTCGAGTAGGTATGTGATAATTAAAAAAAGATAATTTTTGAGGTGACATGAAGCCAACACAATCTTGATCGAGGACGTAAAGCAATGTGAGCTGGGATCAAACTACTCTAAACATGGGCATGATAGATATAATTCAATAGAACTTAGCAACTATGTTATAACATGAAGAGTAACTCAAACAAAGGATCATGAATAATAATGCATTGAAAGCAACTGTTTTTTATGAGCATAGAGTAAACATAACAAAGTGGTACTCAACATGTCCTTTATGGAATAGCAAAACTTAAATGCAAGGACACTTTTAAAGTTCAGAGGGTGACTAGATACAAGTAATTTAAAGAACAAGCAATAGTCATAATTATGAATCAATCGATAATAATTTTGGGACTATGCATATCGCACTAAGAATGACAACTATGCTCTCTTAATCGGTGCATAAAGTAGAAGATGAAGACTCAACATAAAAGTAAAAGAGAGACTCTTTGCAAAGTAAGCAAGATAAACAAGTTTTATAAACCTTCCAAAAAGTATGGTACTTATTCGCATCTTGAATGGTTAAAGTTAATGTGAGTCAAAAATAGCTATATGCTTGCAAATCAGAAGTTGAAATCTCATGCCCCTTGAATGCGACTACCTAAATCTCATGCTACTCAACTTAGGTCCCAAATAAGTTCTTGTCATTGTAATTATACATGTATCATTGAGAACCGCCAAGGGGTACCTCTTGCCCGATTATATGGAGATACTATTTTAAGAGCAATCCCATGCCAAAATGACAAGACAAACAGACAATGAGAATCTTAGCAATTTTTTATTTACTATGTGTGTAGCTTTTTATTGCAAATGCTTCATACAATGCTCACTATGGTTTAGCTGTAAATTTTCACCATGAATGATGCATGGCTTAGATTAGCGGTCCAGGCGTTTCTCTAACTCATATACAAACTCCATGGACTTACAAGTTTCCATTTTATTTCGCACCGCTAGGCATCCATAAATAAAAGAACATGCCATCAACTAAATATAAGTGCAATGTCGAAATTGTTCCCCATGAAAGCATGGTTATACTAAATCCCAACTCGCAATTTGCAACCATATAAACTTAATAAGATAGGCACAATGATCAAACTTATTAAGTGCAAGAAATGAAATGTGCCATCAAGTTCTTGAGAGCTTTACTGACTAATTTTCTCATGCCAAAATTTAATTTGGAAGATAAATAAAAACATGATGAGCATACTTGGAATAGCAATAATGCTATTAGGTAGATATGGTGGACACAATTGGCAAAAAAAATTCATGGTGGTTGGATGCACGAGTAGAGTTCATACTCAGCATAGGCGAAGGCTAGCAAAAGACTAGGAGCGACCAACTAAGAGAGTATTAATGGCCATAATCATGCATAGCAACAAAACATTATCAATCAAAGCATAAAGTGATATTACTTGTCAAAAACTAAATGATCATAGAGGATTTAGTTGACTGGTTATAGTCATAACATGGTATAAGCATGCGCCAAGTCGACCCAATAAAGCATTAAAGTAGAATACCACAATATTATGCTTTTATAATGGAAACAACACATGATTCTTTCAATAGCACATCATGCACTCTCAGCCATTTGAGACAAGTCATGCTACAACAATAAATACTAAGCATATGACAAGAATAACCTCCAACATGACATGCCAAAGTCTATGCCAGAGTCTAGACAAGCTTCCTTTTGCATCACTATAGTCATGAGACATTTTACTCGTATGCAACACTAATCAACTTATTTGAAATAGCTCTCAGAGATGAAATACATTATGGACCAGATAGCTAATCATACATAAATAAATAATAGTAACGAGCTCTGAATAAAATTCAAGTGAAAGAACAAGAGATAAACGCAGTACTGGAAAACTAGAACACTCGTAGAACAATAGCAGCGAAAACTAGAGTGTTCACTGCAATTAAAACGGAGTGAGTCTTTCTACAAAACAAATGTTCCGGGATCCAACATATTATACAAAAAAACTAAACTAAACTAAAAACAAAAATAAATACGCTCCAAGAACAACACATAGCGTATGAAGCAATAAAAATATAGCGCATAGAGAGATGACATGTTGCTTACGTATCAGATGTCGGGGTTGGTATTTTCCTATTATCATTTTAGTATGTAACTCTCCTTGTTTGTGGATACATATGGGTTCCAATACACATGTGATTGTTTCCATATTTTCTTCGTGTCAGGTCACAAGGACTTCCTCCGTGCTGATGCAAAATGGCTCATGTGCTTCTATGCATGGTTTTGGTATCGTAAATCTGAAGTTTACTTCACGGAAGAACCTTCAGCTAGAGAATGTTCAACGTGTTCCCTCCACTAATAAAAATCTTGTCAGCTTTTATGTCGAGATAGTTTTAAGTTGATTTTCAGTACAATAAATTTTAATTTCTAAGTAGCGACAATTTTTTTGGAAAGGGTTATGAGTAAGGAGGTTTCTTCCACTTATATTTTTCAAAATTATGTAGTCAATTTATTAATCATGTTCGCAATAATAGTGAGCCCAATATTTGGCATTCACAACTTTGTCCTATTAATTTTTGGTGCATGAAGCAAATAGCCAATATGAATTTAGTTCCAAATTTTACTATTGTCAAGAGTTCACAATGTCATGTGTGTGTGCAAGTTAAGCAATCTCGAAGTCTCACAAGACTGCTAAGGTAAGAGACTTGGCACCACTCAAACTCATACATTCCGATCTCTCTGTTGAAATGAATGGAGAGTTGACCAAAGGTGGAAAGAGGTACTTCATAACGTTAATTGATGACTTCGCTCGATACTACAATGTGTATCTTCTAAAATATAAAGATGAAGCTTTTAATTACTTCAAAATTTATAATGCTGAACCAGAAAACCAACTTGAACTAAATATTAAATGACTTAGGTATGATCCTGGTGGACATTATTTTCCAACGAGTTTGATATGTTTTGTGCGGAACATGGTGTTATCCATGGGAGGACACCTCTCTACTCACCTCAGTCAAATGGGGTGGTGATACGTCTAAAATGTATCTACTTTTCCGAACACTTTTGCTGTTGTTTGCCCTCTATCGTGTGTGTTATTAATACAACTAACACGGACTAACGTTGTTTTCAGCAGAATTGCTCTGGTGTCTTGTTTTTGTGCAGAAATCAAACTTTCGGGAAAAATCTCGAAAAATATAGACAAACCCATATTTCACCTGAAGACTCCCGGAGCAGAAGACGAGACGGAGGGGGGCCACGAGGGGCCCACACCTGCCCTAGGTGCGGGCCAGGGCTTGGCCGCGCCTAGGGGTGGTGTGGCCGCCTCGGCCACCGCCTCGACATCTCCTTCACACTATAAGAAGCCCCTGGACCAGAAAACCGAGGGGGGTTCGACGTTTTTCCACAAAGAGTTCCGCTGCTCCGTCGCTACCATAAACCCCAATCCGGAGACCAGAAGTTCCATTTTGGCACCCTGCCGGGACGGGGATTTGGAGGAGATCATCGCTATCTCCATCACCGACGCCTCTCCATCAATCATCCATGTTTTCCCCATCCATGTGTGGGTAATTCCCCGCTGTAGGATGTAGGGGATGGTAGGGATTGGATGAGATTGGTCATGTAATAGCTATAAGATTGTTATGGGCATAGTTCCTAGTATCTGTTGTTAGTATTTTTAAAATTGTTGCAACTTGCTATGCGTAATGCTTGTCACTTTGGGCCCGAGTGCCATGATCTCAGATCTGAACATGTTATTGAATCATGAGGATAAATATTGTTTTTAATCATATTGCAAGTTGTATACACATATTGTTGTCCGGAACCCGAGGCCCCAAAGTGACAAATAATTGGGATAACCGGATGGGATGGCTATGATGTGAGGATCACGTGTGTTCACAAAGTGTTAATGCTTTTCTTTGGTACTTTATTAAAAGGAGTACCTTAATTACCAGTAGTTTCCCTAGAGCCCCCGCTGCAACGGGCTGGTAGGACAAAAAATATCGTGCAAGTTTCTCAGTGCGAGCACGCACGACTAAATTGGAACACACGCCTATGAATATATTATGCTAGGATGCTTATATCATTATTACTTGCAATGCCTATGTCTTGCTATTATATGGACTCTCTCATTCATGCAACGCCCATTCATCCATCCCAATGCCTAAAGTATTTTAATCCTGCTGTCTACTGCAATCATCACTACTGTTGTTACTTCACTACTTCCACTACCATAAAACTGTTACTACTGATAAACTATTGCGAGCAAGTCTATTTTTAGGTGCAGGTGAATTGACAACTCACTTGTTAAAGCTTATAAATATTCTTTGGCTCCCCATGTGTCGAATTAATAAATTTGGGTTTTACTTTCCTCGAAGACTGTTGTGATCCCCTATACTTGTGGGTCATCAAGACTATTTTCTGACGCCGTTGCCGGGGAGCATAGATTTATTACAAGCCCACTTGAGGGTGATATTGTTCGCTTTAATTTATTCATTATGGGGAAAGCTCCTGAATCGAAGTTCCCTATATTGCCATCCACTACAAGAAGAGGTATAACTCTGAACACCTATGTCGCTCTTAATTCGGCGTCTGTTATGAGTAAGCTTCTTGATCCACCACATGCTACTGCTACTTCTGCTGAATCTGACAATGCTCCTGATGATTTTGATGATGCTTCTACTGTGCTTGATAAGAGTGGTTCGTTAGGTCCTTTCCTAGATACTACAATTGCTAGAGCTAAACAAATTGAAAATGCTGAAAATATTATTACACATGTTAGTTCACCTCAAGATAGGGGAAATCCTAGTGATGATCTTGATGAAACTTATATTGAACTTGATGATGACTTCATTGAAGAATGTCATGCTACTAGAGATGCAAGTGCTATGAGAAGTCTTCTTGCAAGACGAGATGTTAGATATAATTTATCTCCTGATTCTAAATTTGCCACATCTCCCATAAATATTAGAGATAAGGATTATGATTTCTCGCTGGATTTATCCTACATATCTATTGTTGAGAAAGAACCTTTATGTAGTACTGAAAATGAAAGTGCTATGAAACATATGAATGAACTCTCTACTTTGAGTAATTTATTCTCTGATGATATTAAGATACACACTTATTTTGTCATTAAAATTTTCCCTTTCTCTCTGAAAGTAGCAGCTAAAATTTGGTATGTAATTTGTCTCTTGGATCTATTGATAGTACTATTGGTTTGGTTAATGCCTTCTTTCAGAAATATTTCCCTGTTAGTTCTCAACATGCTGCTTTGCAGAAAATCTTTGACTTTGTGAAGGTGGAAGGAGAGAAATTGCCTGAATCATGGGCAAGATTTTGTTCTTTAATTAGAGCACTACCTAAACATCCATTAGCTAAAAATGAACTCCTTGATATATTTTATAATGGACTAACCGTTGAATCTAGGACATACCTGGATAGTTGTGCTGGTTGCGTTTTCAGGAAAAGAACTCCGGCTGAAGCTGAGGAATTATTGGCTAAAATAAGCAAGAATTATGATGATTGTACTACACCGGAGCCAATACCAACACCGAAGGAAAGGGGAATGAATGAATTAAATGATGAAGTGATGAGGGAAGCCAAGAAATCTCTTAAGGAGAAGAGTATTAAATCTGAAGATGTGAAGAATCTACCACCTATAGAAGAATTATGTAGGCCAATCCCCCGTTCTTCCACTATTGAGGTACACTCTCTCAAACGCTTTGATAATAGAGATATTCGCTACTATAAACCTCCTAATCAATGCTTAGATGGATAATTATATTGTGAGGCAAGATAATTTTAATAAGAGAGTGGAACATCACCTAATGGAAAATTCTAGAGCTATCAATAATATGCATGATATTGTGGAAAGAACCTCTAATGATGTTAAAATGCTTGTTAAACATTTCCATATGGTTCAAACTCAAATTGATCAGCTCACTAAAGTGCAAAAATATTTGCTAGTTAATGCTTCTAGAGAAAAACATGCTTATGACATAAGAACTAGAAGTGGTGTTTCTACTCAGGATCCTTTATATCCTGAAGGACATCCAAAAAGAATTGAAAAAGATTCTCAACAAGCTAATGATACTAGGACTAAGTCTAAGAAAAAGAAGAAGAAACATAAAATTGTTGTAGAATCCTCTGAACCTGCTAAAGATCCTAATAGTATATCTATTTCTGATGCTGAAACTGAAAGTGGTAATGATAAAAATGATGCTTCCGATAAAGAAGAAATTGAAGAAGAACCTGAAAAGCATACTAAGAATACAAAATACACTAAGGAATATTTCATTGCTACTAAACATGGTAGTGAGAGAGAACCTTGGGTGCAAAACCCAATGCCTTTTCCTGATAAGAAACATAAATCAAAGGAGGAATAATAAGTTCTGTGAATGGATGAAACCTTTGTTTTTTGCAAATTCCTTTGATCGATGCTATTAAATTGCCTCCTTATTCAAAGTATATGAAAGATATTGTCTCTAATAAGAGGAAGAATCCAAATGAGGAAATCTCCATGATGCTCGCTAATTACTCCTTTAATGGTAAGGTTCCAAAGAAGCTTGGTGATCCAGGTATACCCACTATTCCATGCTCCATCAAAAATAATTATGTTAGAACTGCTTTATGTGATTTGGGGGCAGGAGTTAGCGTTATGCTTTTTTCTCTCTATAGAAGACTTGATCTAGAAAAATTAATACCAACTGATATATCCTTGCAAATGGCTGATAAGTCTACTACTATTCCTGTTGGTATATGTGAGGATGTTCCTGTTCAAGTTGCTCATCATTTTATGATATTAACTGACTTTGTTGTGTTGGAAATGCCGGAAGATGATAATATGTCTATTATTCTTGGAAGACCTTTTGTTAACACTGCAGGGGCTGTTATTGATTGCAATCAAGCAAAAGTAACTTTCAATGTTGATGAAAAAGAGCATACGGTTTATTTTCCCAAGAAGATTGATGTGAACTATGGTCTAAACTCAATTATTAATGTTGATACTATCCAAATTGGGGAATTTCATTTTCCTTTGCCCAAGCCAGAGAAGAAGAATAATATTGTCATGATTGGAACTATTCCCGTCGAGGTTGAGGTAACATAATCATTGTGTGAAATACAAGGTTTTGCTTCATATAAAATTCTTTTGATAACAAGACTTGATCAAACTTGTTAACAACATAGTTTTGAATGAATGAAACTATGTTTTCACCTATGTACCATTGATTGACTTTATATTCGAATGTCTTAGAGTTGCTGTAGATTTGGTTTTGAATTTGTTTTTCATCATTCCATAATTGTTTTTCCACGATAGAATCATTATTCAAATTCTGAAAATTGCCCAAAAATAAAGTTTCTCGAAAAATTCCAAAAAATGTATAAAAAAATTACGCATGAAAAGGGGCAGAGAGGCACCTGGGGCAATCCAGGGGGACCCACAGGCCAGCCACACCATGTGGCGGCGCGGGGCACACCCTGGCCGCGCCAATGCCAAGTGTGGGGCCTCCTGGCCCTCCACTTGCTCCCTCCTCTGCCATTCCACTCACTCACCCGATAAAACACATCCCCGTTGCTCAAACCCGTGTTTTTGTTGTTCTTCCTCGCGAATTTTTGATATCTTTGCTCAGCCCATATTTCCTGCTGAAATTTGAAGCATTTTCTCTCTAGATTGTTTAGTGTTCACAGGACGTTGTGGTCTCGCTTAAAGGAGGAGTTGGACGAGCAGCTTCAACTGCTTGAATTCCATGGCCAGCAGCAGCAGGAGGAGGCGGCCAATGAGGACTACACCGCGCACTACACCGAACTGTCCTTGAGTTCATACTAGGACGAAGGTGCCTCTTCATCGTATTACGGGGGTAACATTTCTTTCGATGCTTGGTCACCATGGGGTTGATCTCCACTTAGGCTAAAATCCTAAGCTTGGGGGGAGGTATACCGACATCTCGCTCATCTACATATCATATTCCGTCGGAACTTTGTATATGCATGTTTCACTTTCTTTTTGTTCTTGCAAGTTTTGTTTCAGTAATTTATCTTCATTTGAATCTTGGGAGTTGCTACTACTGTAATAACCTCATTTTAGCTTATTTGTTTCATTCTTATACCAAGGATAGCCTCTAATAGGAAGGAGGTAAGAATTTGGGGAGTTGCTGTCTAAAAACAGATTCTATGATGTCACCATAAAAATTTGTATAAATAGCCAGAATGGAATTGTGAGCTGCCATTTTTTACGCATATGCCCCAGGTTGTTATCTAACTTTCTTTAAGTGAGAACTTTTCGAGATGAGCTACACAACATCTTCATAAAAATCAATCTTTGCCTGCTGTTCTGGGTTGGCAGATTTCTGCCACTTGTCGCATTTGTGTGTTTATTTTAGTTTCCTTCCTTTTTGTTGTTCTTTCTTTTGTTTCTACTTTCCAAAACATAAAAAGACTAAAAATATTTCTGTTGTTTCTCTCCATTTGCTTTTTAGTTTGCTTCATTTTCTCATTATGGTTTCCTATGCGAAAAATCCAATTTTTTTTTGCTTTGTGTGTTGATTAAAAATCGAAAATCCAAAAATATTTGTTGTTCTTCTTTGGTTTTGTAAATTTGTTGCAGGGTTCAACGGTCTTCTGTGACTTCATTGGATCTTGGTTATCATTCCATATTATTCAATCCACACAAGTGAAGAGCAATAATGACGGTCACGACAATTCGAGTTGTGGTGAGAGGTTGGTATGAACACTACTTGTTTTCATTTTTGTACGTATACTCACTTACGTCGATATGCTTAGTTTGTTTGTGTAAGGTGTATGTTACTTGATGATGCTCAGTAGTTTATGCTCTCTCATGATTAGTTCCAATTTACTAATAATAGGTAACATGTCATGTATAGATGTTTGCTTGCATTGCTCTATTCATATAACGGTATGACATTGTGGTATCCTCCTTTGAATGTTTCATTTGAATCAACTTCACATGCTCAAGCATGCATAATACTAAAACAAAATTCATTTAAGCCTCGATGATTTATCTTGACTCGGAGTTCTTGTATTAGTTTTATGCTTCCGTTAATTATATCTATCGCAAGCATGATTATGACAGCTACTGCTTTCTTGATTGTCGCTTCCCAGTCTATTGCTAGCCTTCACTTGTACTGAGTATGAGCTCTACTTGTGCATCCAACTACTAAAAGCCAAAGTGCCAATTGTGTCCACCATACATACCTATATGTGGTATTTCGCTGCCACTCCAAAGTGAATTTTTTTGTGCTACCTTTAAACCTTCAAAATTATTATCACTCGTTTTGTGTAATTTATAGCTCATGGTAAAGTAGTCCAAAAACTATTGTGGTGAGTATTATATATTATGCATTTCAGTTCTTATAAGTTGCTTGTTGTGTGATAACCATGCTGTCATGGGGAACACCATCAACTTGCCTTTGTTGAATATCGTGTGAATTAATATACATGCTCATCTCGTTTGAAGTAAGGGAGATTTACCATGAGTTGCAAAGATTTGAGTATGCATATTGTTAGAGAGGAACATTGGGCCGCCAACTAAAGCCATGTTCACATGGTGGAAGTTTCAGTTGGACAAAAGTCCAAATATCTGTTGTCCTTGTCTTTCCGGTATGGATGTCCAAAAAGTTGAGATTTATCAAAATTGAGAAATCAAATTAGATTCATCTCCTAGGACCTTTGTATAGGAGGCAAGGAGGTACCCCTTTGTGAAACTTGGTTGAAACATATGTATGCGATGAAAATCCATGGAAATCCAAGCTAATTAGGACAAGGTGTGAGCATTGTATATTATGCGCGAGGCAAGAAACTTATAGGAAGTGTTATGCAAGAGCCATATTATTTATCACTGCCATTGACATGAGTTGCACTTCTCAAAATATATATTTTCAACACTCTTATTGCATTCAAAACGAAAAGCTCTAGCACATGAGCAATCATACTTCCCTCTACCCAGGGCCAATCTTATACTTTTATGTTGAGTCACCATCTGTTCTCCGAGTATTTTTCTTAAAAGCATAGCTGTCATTCTTAGTTTAATGTGCTTGTCCCGGAGTAAGATTAATTGTGGCATAAATGTGATGCTTGAATCTTTCGATATTTTTACTTCTAGTCTTCTCTTGAACTTCAGAGGTGCCCCGGCGTTTATGTTTTGCTCCACAAATAGGGCAAGCAAGATACCACTTTATCATATCATATTATGAAAATTGCAATCCTGCAGATGCTTATGTTTCATGTTGCTTATTACTGTGTTGGTATCCTTTCATGACTTGCATAACTATTGAGTATTCTTAGTTGCATGCTTCTTATTATGAATTGCCTGAGCATTTGATCATGTAGTGAGAATATATACATCATATGAAGCAGGTAGGTTCATGAAAGTTTCTTTTATCGCACTCAGTTGTCACAGAATTGCTTGAGGATAACCAATAAGCTAAGCTTGGGGGAGTTGATACGTCCAAAACGTATCTACTTTCCCGAACACTTTTGCTGTTGTTTGCCCTCTATCTTTTGTGTTTTGAATACAACTAACACGGACTAACGCTGTTTTCAGCAGAATTGCTGTGATGTCTTGTTTTTGTGCAGAAATCCAAATTTCGGGAAAAATCCCGGAAAATATAGAAAATCCCATATTTCACCTGAAGAATCCCGGAGCCAGAAGATGAGACGGAGGGGCCACGAGGGGCCCACACCTGCCCTAGGCGTGGGCCAGGGCTTGGCCGTGCCTATGGGTGGTGTGGCCGCCTCGGGCACCCCCTCGACCTATCCTTCGCACTATAAGAAGCCCCTGGACCTGAAAACCAAGGGGGGTTCGACGTTTTTCCAGAAAGAGTTCCGTTGCTCCGTCGCCACCGAAAACCCCAATCCGGGGACCAGAAGTTCCGTTTGGAGGAGATCATTGCCATCGCCATCACTGACGCCTCTCCATCAACCATCCATGCTTCCCCCATCCATGTGTGAGTAATTCTCCGCTGTACGTTGTAGGGGATGGTAGGGATTGGATGAGATTGGTTATGTAATAACTACAAGATTATTATGGGCATAGTGCCTAGTATCCGTTGTTAGTATTTTTGCCATTGTTGCAACTTTGGGCCCGTGTGCCATGATCTCAGATCTGAACATGTTATTGAATCATGAGGATAATTATAATTTTTGATCATATCTGCAAGTTTTATACACATATTATTATCCAGAAATCGAGGCCCCAAAGTGACCAAGAATTTGGATAACCGGAGGGGCTATGATGTGAGGATCACGTGTGTTCATGGAGTGTTAATGCTTTGCTCCGGTACTATATTAAAAGGAGTACCTTAATTACCAGTAGTTTCCCTAGAGGCCCCGCTGCAACGGGCTGGTAGGACAAAACATGTCATGCAAGTTTCTCATTGCGAGCACGCATGACTAAATAGGAACACACGCCTATGGATATATTATGCTAGGATGCTTATATCATTATTAGTTGCAATGCCTATGTCTTTCTATTACATGGACTCTCTCATTCATGTAACGCCCGTTCATCCATCCCTATGCCTAAAGTATTTTAATCCTGCTGTCTACTGCAATATCGCTACTATGTTACTTCACTACTTCCACTACCATAAAACTGTTACTACTGATAAACTGTTGCGAGCAAGTCTATTTTCAAGTGCAGGTGAATTGACAACTCACTTGTTAAAGCATATAAATATCCTTTGGCTCCCCTTATGTCGAATCAATAAATTTAGGTTTTACTTCCCTCGAAGACTGTTGCGATCCTCTATACTTGTGGGTCATCAGGTGGCCAAAAGAAAGAACCGTACTCTGATTAATTTGGTTAACACCATACTAGATACACCAGGTCTATCTAAGGTATGGTGGATGGAAGCGATAATGACCACTATTCATGTCCTAAACCGCATTCCCACAAAGACCAAAACCATTATTGCATTTGAGAAATGGAAAAGGAAAAGGATGAAACTCTCATACTTACGAACTTGGGGTTGTTTGGGTAATTTGACTGTGCCGATATCCAAGAAGCGCAAGTTTCGACCAAAAACCGTGGATTATGTTTTTTCTAGGAATTATACATTTCATCGCACTGGCTATACATTTTGATAGTGAAATTTGAGGCATCCGATATGCATGTTGGTACGATTATGGACTCGAATGGTGCAAATTTCTTTGAGGACATCTTTCCCATGAAAAACACGTCTAGCTCATCGAATAAAGAGATGCCTAGTTCATCAAGTCAGTATTTAATTACAATTCCTGAATCTACCAGATAAATAAACACTATGATAATCCAGTGGAGGACGGCAATGAAGCTCCCAAAAGGAAAAAGAGAGACAGATCGAGGACTGAAAAGTCCTTTGGTGATGATTTCATTGTGTACCTCATGGATGATACTACCACTTCTATTTCATAAGATTATGCATCTTAGATGCTGATTACTGGTAAGAAGTTGTCTATAGCGAGATACATTCCATCTTAACTAATGGAACTCTGGAGGTTACTGATCATCCTTATGGGAGCACACCTCTAGGATGTAGATGGATGTTCAAGAAAAAATTTAGACCCGATGGTACTATTCAAAAGTACAAGGGACGACTTGTAGCCAAGGTTATACCCAAAAAGAAGGCAAAGACTTCGTTGATACATACTCACCTGTAGCTAAAATAGACACTATTTGAGTAATACTTTCCTTGGATGCTTCACATGGTCTTCTCTTTCATCAAATGGACGTTAAGACAACTTTCCTAAATTGAAAGCCCTTTGATGAAATTTATATGGATCGGCATGATGTATTTGTAGTAGATGGTCAAGAAGGAAAGGTGTGTAAGTTAGTGAAGTCTTTGCATGGTCTTAAGTAAACACCTAAGGAGTGATACGATAATTTCAAAATAACTTTAACTATTGAAGATTTTGTTGTAAACAAAGCTAACAAGTGTGTATACTATCGCCATGTTGAGGGTGAGGGAGTTATCCTTTGTCTCTATGTTGATGGAATATTGATATTTGGGACCAATCTTACTATGTTTAAGGAGGTTAAAGAGTACACATTTCATTGTTTTGAGATGAAGGACCTAGAAGTAGCCGATGTGATCTTAAACATCAAACTGGTGCAAGAAGATGATGGTGCGATTACTTTGCTGTGGGCACACTATGTGAAAACCGAACAATAAAAGCAAGTCTTCTCCAACGCCTTCTGATCCTTGTGTACTAATTCGAAAGAATCAAAGAATTGCTAAAGATCAATTGAGATATTCTCAAATCATTTGCTCGCTTGTGTATTTAGCCAGAGCCACGAGGCTTGAAATATCTTTTGTTGTAAACAAAGTCAGTCAATTTGTATCAAATCTTGGATATGTTTATTGGTATGCTCTTAAGAGAGTTTGCGCTATTTGAAAGGTACTACGAGTTATGGTATTCACTATACTTAGTATCCAAGGAAACTTGAGGGTTAAAGTGAGTCAAAATGGATATCTGATGATGATGATGATGATGATGATGAGACTAACGGCACGAGTGGTTATTTGTTTACACTTGGTGGTGGTGCTGTTTCATGAGGTCCTGCAAGAAGACCATTTTAACGAGGTCAACAATGGAAGCAGTTCTCACAGCATTAGACACAACCATTGTTGAAGAAGAGGGCCTTCGTGAGATAGTGAAGGACTTACATGTGGTTGAAAAACCAAGATATGATCATCAAAGTAAACAGTTCTAATAATAATACAAAGTCATCAAGGCATGTGAAGACGAGATTCAAATCTATCAGAAAAATGATAAATTTTGGAGTTATTGTGTTGGATTATATCCAGATATCTAGAAACTTGGCAGATTCCTTCACAAAGAGTATATAACGCAATGTGATAGAGAATGCATCGAGAGAGATAGGTTTGAGACCCATATTATTTGTCAACTCTATGTGATCGGAGATCTCGTGAATTATAGTTGGAAGACAAGCAGTTAGTCAGGTAGGAGGAGAGTATTCCTACATTAAATTTACCTCTTTATGACGATGTGATACTCTCGTAATCTCCATGGCAGTTTGATATTTATTTTAATGTGTTCTAAGTGGCTTAATTAAGCAAAGATGTTGTCTTGGAGAACATCTTCTAACACACCTATTTGAGCACACCGGTAAACGTCCTAGTCTGTGGGAGTTGGATGCTTTTTAATAAACTCATGTAAGGCCCTAGAATATGACGTATAAGCCCCACATTACAGGGAAGCCCTATGAAAGCCCAGTATCAGTCTAGGCTTTGTGAAGCTAGTGCGCAGAAAATTTGTAGTTCAAGGCGTAGTCCACTATTCAAATTACAAACTAGTGTAATATAAAGTTCTTAGTGGAAGTTCAACATAAAATCTTCACCACACATCGGTATGTAAACAATTTTCTAGAACAATAATAATAATTTATGTGCTAATGATACTTTATGGGGGAGTGTTGGAATTTGGCACTGGGTCTTAGCCCATAGCCCAATACAAATTTTGAAATTCTCTTTGGCCCGTTCATGTACGGAAAGGGGTGTGACTAAAGTTTAGTCCCACTTGCTAGTTTGTAGAGTTTTGAACTGGTTTATAATATGGATGTTCTAGTACTTGTAAGTGTGTAAAAAAGAGAAAGATAGCCATCATGCACTAATCCTCGTTCGCCGCCCACCTCGCCTCATCACGATGTGTCGTGCTGCAAGAATCTCACTGAGCCGAGATTATATTTTTTGATGATCAGGAAATTAATCGTGACGTGAACGGCCTAGCCTACACACGACACATATGCGTCTACCTCCTTTCATAACTTTGTGTCGCCGCCATCGTCTTCATCATCCCGCTTCGGCGTGCACCGACAAACTGGATTGTAGACCTCCAGAACCCCGCCTCTCATAGACCTGTATGAGTGAGGTGCGGTCAAATTTTGGGAAAGCGCTTACCCGCGTGTATTGGCAAGATGACATCATCGGACGACGAGTTTCCCAACGACAACTTCTTCCAGGACGTCGACGATCTCTTCGACAATCTCAACATGGGAGACACCACCGACGATGATGTTGCCGGCTTGTCGCTGCCGTTGCTGCATCTGTTCAAGTTGCACCGTATGTGACGCTCCTCTCTCTCTCATTTTTTCGATAAAGGAAATTTATTAATATCAAAAGATACCAATTACATCCAGCCTCTGCAACAACGCAACACCCTAATGGCAGTACGGATGCACACAACCAAAAAAGATAAATGAAAACTAAGAAAGAAAAGTCCCACTATAGTATCCCAAGCCTAGCAATAGTTATACATCCACCCCCTAGACAACACCTGAAATATAGACTCTCCAAAAGCAACGCCTCCAAGAAGGGAACATTGCACCAGTGTCGTCGTTGCCTGATCAAAACAACATGCCTCCAACAAGGTCATTGCCAGGCACAACCAGTTAAGGTCAGACCTTGGGTTTTCACCCTGAAAGGTAGGACTCTGAATTTCACCTGTGCTGCCGCCCCCACTTTCATACCACTGCTGCGAATCCCGGAACACCAAGCAAATTCCTTAACATCGCGGAGACTTGAACCTTCTTTATTTAATCCCCCAAGCACCAAAAGTCTCTTGATGTCAACATAGAACAGAGCTTCGCGCCGCTTCCTCCGGAACCAAATGGTCAGAATAAAAGTATGGGTGCGCGCGACCGAATACCACCCGATCCTGTGAACTCTAGGCAAAAGATGCACTATTTCGTTCGTTGTCGGAGCCTTTCGAAACTCATAACTCCGGCTAGATGAAGAAAGATCGGCATCCGCAACGTCTTCATCTTCGCGAAACAAGAGCCCTAGGACCACCACCATGAAATCCGGGACGGCCGCCCCCCACGCCACTGCCATGGCTGGGAACCATGGTCCATCTTCCTCCTCCAACCCGACCGGTGGAGGTCAGCAGCGATCCCGCTGCCGCCCTTTCACCGCCGAGTTCCTCCACATGCACCACCGCATCTCCCGCCATGATCTAGGTGAAGTAGCCGAAGGCCACTGCCACCAGACCCGCCGTCCACCGTCGCCGCCCCCGGAAGACCCTGCCTCCGCGCGAAGGGGAGTCCATGAACGCGCCACCACCGCCCCTGCCTTTGGCAGCCGGACGCGGCCGCCACCGCCGACCCCGATGGCGGCAACGACCAGGAGGAGGAAGATGGGCCGCCTCTTCTTGGGTTCGGGACGTCGCTCGGAGCCGCCTCGCGCGAGACAACCCGGGGCGAAGGTGGGAAGGGAGGAGAGGGGATGGGAGGGGCGGTGGTGGAGGGAGGGAGGGGCGGCGTCTACGCTAGGAGGGTTGACGGTAGAGGGGCGGCGGCTAGGTCAGGGCGGCGGCTCCTCTCTCTCTCTCATATCTTGCTAGAGTTTCTATTACTGGTGTTTAAAGTAGATGCAATAGATTTACCTTGTTTAGATGCTATCGATTCATCTTATAGATTAGTCTGCAAGATTAATTTTATTACTGTTTCTCTTATCATGATATGTCAAGTATTTGTTAGGATTAAATTATATAATTCTTTGCTTATATATTGAACAGTCCCACTCCCTGTACATTATAGGCACTTCTTGGTGAGGAGACTTTTTCCACATCAGTAGGTGCAGCCCTTCGATGGGGACACGTTCCCCGTAATCAATAGAACATGCCATATCTCGTGCGTAGAGACTGGTCAAATTATACCTAGTCATACAAAATCAATACGTTGTGGTATAATAACCCAAGCTGACACCAAAAGCTCAGCTGGTTTGCATTGTACCTAACCGTAAGAAAAATTAGCCCAATAGGTATCATATATATAATCCAGGCTGACAGTAGTGGGATCGCAGGACAACGTGCATAACCAAAAGTCAGCTCTTATAAGCTACATTCATTGGCTAGGTCGCAAACACCAATTGTTTGCTTTGAGCGGATTTCTTCGATGACAACAAGTTGACCTTGACAGCTAGTGAGCTGCGCTTCCCTGGCACAGTCGCATGTATTTTAGCTACTCGCCGATGATAAACACATATTTTCTCCTTGTTGTATTTTTCTTTTCATGACTTTGTGGTTGCCTTTCGACCTGTAGATCTAGCTCTGACAGATTCCTGGTTCCAACGTTCTGTTGGGATATGTCGCATTTACTACAGTAGTTGACTTAGACTGGGCTAAAAAAATTGGTGAAAATGTTAATAAAATCTTTTCTGTAACTCATCATAAAATGGACATGATCTATTTCTTTTCACAAAATAACTTGTTTCTAGAAAGTAGTCCGGGGCTGAGACGTGGTGCTAGCTAGCATGATGATTGGCTTGGGCACCATGGTGCTAGAAAGTCTGGGGCTAACTGTTGCATCATATAACATGACACTCTTGCATAGGGTGTCATGCTATCTAGCATAACGTTCAAGGCCACTAGATTTTGATGTGCGTCTTGGCACAGGATCCCGTTAAATTTTTGTTAATATTTATTTTATATACATTTGTAAACATCAATGATAAGCGAGCATCAAATAAAGAGTGAATAATAATCCATTTCAGTTCTTGGATGCAGGGAAGAATTACAGATTGATGAAGAGAAGCAAAAGAACAGAACATATCATGGATTAAACACACTACAAATTATAAGTGTCAAGTAGGAAAAATATATTACTCGTAGGTACAAAGACATGGTTATGAGATAACGGTAATCAGACATAGATAGACATCAAGGAGTTCGCTAGGCAACTTGATAAAGTGAGAGGGGAACCTGGGCTGGCGGCAAGCATGTACGTGTCGTCACTGGGGAGGAAAGGGTGTACATTATCCATGCTCTGCTCCTCCACCGCTCCAGAGTTGGCTGAGGCATTTCAGTCTGAGGCCGCTAATTCGCAGTACGACAGCTCCACGGCAAGAGTAGTCGCGTGCATGGTGGCTTAGCCAGACGGCACTTTCACGACAGCAGGTGGCAGCCATCTCGAGCACGCGAGTCACTGCCGCCCTGATTGCCACCACAACGACCATGTACAATGGTTCACTCCAACAGGGCGTCGCCGGCATCCGCGCCTGCTCTGGTGCACCCCGTACGTTTCCGTTGATCAGAATCTAATGATTGAGGTGCTCAGTAAAGGCTCTTCTGCACGCCGAGCCTGATTTACATCGTCTGTGTACCGTCTGTATGTTTTTCTCTTTCAACTTTCAGTTTTGCAGGTGTTGTACTGGGTATATGCAGCAGCTCTTCCAGCGATTAACTGATGTTCGAGTTTGAGACATACTGACACAACATCCACGAACTCCTAAAATACAGCTAACACACCAGAAATGTGGAACAAGGAAGAGCGGTCAAAGAACAAATATGACGTGTACAGGGGGCTACAGAGATTACGCACAGAGAGAACAAATGTATTACTATTAATATTACATAGATAACTTACAATTTCTAGACCTGTAGACAGAGAGACGTTGCATTTTTGTTTTCTTTCCTTCATTTACACACAACAGTAACCTTAAATTCTAAAGGCTTCCTCACATAAAACCTGGGCAAGCTTTAGAACAAGCACTTTGATTTCTACTTTATCGTTCCTGTATTTACCATGCTATATAGACTCTGTAAAAAAATTGTCTGTACAAGCCAAGCCTGCTCTAATGGATATGATGGTACTGCGTGATCCCACGTTTTGGTGGCACTTTCCTTAGGATAAACAGAACCTTAGCTGAAAGCACAATCTCGACCAGCTGCATAGCAAGTTAGTAAACCCACTTGGCAATCTGAAAATAGTTTGGTCCAGAAGACAAATAATCATTGCATAAATGATATCTTTCAAACACTCCACATTTAACTAATGTTCTCTATTTCAAAGTATATGGTGATGCCCCTGATAATCCACTCCAATGGGCTCACTAAATTTGAATCTGCAAGTTCTAACGATACATATTATAATGATTTCCCCAATCTACCAAATATCTATCCCCTATATCTCTCTCAAATCAGCACAACAAAATCTAGAAACAATCTGTGCAGCTATAAAAAAAAATCTCCTTGTGTTCTTTTTTTCTTGAAATACAACACCAACAGCTAGCAAAACAACAAAACATAGCAACACCGTCAAAGCGCTCCAGATCTCTCAAACTCACTATGATGATACAAAATTGAGAAGTTTCTTTACGTGCTCCTCACTTTAAAAGGTTAAATATCTTTCAACCTGGATAAAATTTGAGGATCAGCAAAGCTTAATAATGTGTATTCAAGAGGGAAAACTTGCTACTATACTCATCATACCTTCCTCGTGGGTTCCCCAACGGTGTGCAATCTGCGCTCATCAGTGATCTAGTTCCAGCGGCTGAAGGTGGAGGATGCATCCCTGGGGCGGAGATGATGGAGGTCACGACGAAGGAGACATACGGCGGCCCGACGCGTAGTAGCTGATGGTGCCGAGATGGGCCAGATCTAGGCTCGGCTTGGGCCGATGGACCGCGGCCAATGAAGATGCTAGGAGGCTGCTTGGTTACTGGATCTAGGGAAGGAGCAGGCAACATTTGCGTCGGTGCGGCGTGGAGGCTTGTGTGGCGGAGGGACAGGAGGCGGCGGCAGTGGGCTGCATGGCATGCTGGTTGGGGTTTTTCATGTGCTCCTCTTTCGGTTCAGCGTGCTATAGGGGCGAGGAAATCGGGGCGGCGGCCACGGAGCAGCTGCAGTGGCTTGGGCATGGCCTAGCATAGAATTTACCGTAGCGTGAGGTACGGTGACTGCATTGTGCATGTCGCCGGAAGTTTATTCGAGCCAAGCCTCGCGTGTTGAAGCACTCCGTCAACCCGCCGGAAAGTACACGGCGGACAGTGTCGCAAATAAGGACAGTTCTAACAGTGTCATGGGATGAAGCTCAGTCGTCAGCGGCATGGTTTTCTTGCCTTCTCGCGGCTCCTTAAGCTTCGTAGTTGGGTCGAACTCCTTGCACCGACTTCGGTCGGTGCCGACGACGACGGCGCCTTTGAGCGTCGTTTTCCTTCTTGTTAGCGTCATTGTGGAGTTTTGATCCTGACTGACGGGAGTGGTTTCAAGTTTTTCGGGTGAAAACCGAAACTCCATCAAGAGTGGCGGTGATTGATGTGTCACAACCTTCTTGGAGAATCACGACCTTGTTGGATGCGTCACAACCTTGTTGATGGCACCTCTTGATTTTGGGTAGCGTTCGGGTGCTGTGTGGGCGCGAGGTTTGTCGTCCCGGCTAGTTCGTCTTCAAGCCACGTGAAGATCGTCCTGGCTACTATGACGGGGTGGTGGCTCTGGATTTGGCAGGACGTTCGAGGTCTGCGGCGATCAACTAGGTTGCGAGGGCTACGTGATAGCTGGGTCGTGTGGCGTTATGGCGTGGCGTGTGCGGCTTGGGTGTCGAGTGGTGTAAGTCGGGGCGGCGTCCAAGAGCTAGAGGTGTGTTTGTGGCTTTCGATGACTGCATTGTGTGGACAACGACCATCCTCGCTTGTGTGGTTTATCGGCCCGATGTTTCCTTATAAACCGAGCAATGTATAGTTTGTATAGTTTTTAAACCCGGTTTCCGTATAAACAGGATCACTCTCTTCTATGTAATTGCACGGAGATATCGACTCACTTTTATACCTCAAAAAAAAGGCAAGCCCAAATTGCTTTACGGACCGAATTGTTTTTTAGTAAAAGCAAGCAAATTAACCACAGGAGGACAAGGCCCACACTCAATCAGTCCCAGGCTACACTTCCCTTCTCGTGCTATGTCGCAGATCGCCCGCCGCGGCCCTAACCGTCACCACCGCCGAGGATAGAGTCTGCTCGACGATTTGCCCCGTGGCTGTGGCAGACTATGTGTTCACGCGGGATGGAGATGGCGCCGACACGATCGAGTCGAGGCCGGCGGCGGCGTAACTCTGGTCAGAGTTGGGTTCTGGGCTTCTGGCCTTTGATGTTCCCTGCTAGCCTAAACTATCGATAGTTCGGCCGTGGTGGCCTTCGAGGACGCCAGACCACGAAACTGACTTCGTGTGGCCTTGGAAACTGCCGTAATTATGGGCGTGCGGCCCATGGTCTAGCAGTTAGGCCTTCAGTAACCTGACACTCTTTCTGTTTCCGATTTGCACAATGAACATTTTGCGGTAGTTACTTCGATCACAGAGATGTAGATCCAGTGGAGCAATGCAACTTTTTCATGATACCTTGAGAGATTGCGATCTAGAAGATAGGGGTTATGTTGGAGATCTATTTACATGGAGAAGGGGCAGTATAAGGGAGAGATTGGATAGAGGTGTGGTCAATAATGGTTGGAATGAGTTATTTCCCAATGCTAGTTTGATAAATAGTGAGACAACTCGATCGGACCATCGACCTGTGCTGGTCGACACTGAGTTTTTGTCTTCTTCACATGCGATAACGGAAAGGCCGAAAAGATTCGAGGCTCGGTGGCTTCATGAAGATGCGGTGGAGGAGATGGTTAGGGCAGCCTGGGAAAGGGCGAGGATGAGAGGTGATGAACAAACTCTGAAGCAGAAAGTTGATGATGTACATTCAGAAATGCATGTTTGGGATAAAACGGTCTTAAAATCACCGGCCAGGAGACTTAAGGAACTGAAGCGAGATCTTGAACAATTAAGAAGGGGGGCAATGAATGATATAACCTTGGCTGCCCAAAGAGACATTCAGCTTAAGATAGAAGATATGCTAGAAAAAGAGGATTTGCATTGGGTGCAAAGAGCTAGAGCAAATTGGTTAAAGCATGGCGATAGAAATACAAATTATTTCCATAATTTTGCTTCTAAGAGGAAAAAGCAGAATACCATCAAGGGTCTAGTGGATGATAATGGAATTAGACATGAGGAGAAGGATGCAATGTGCGACTTGGTGCATGGGTATTTCACAAATCTGTTTACATCTGAGGTGGGGGATCCAGATGAGGAGGCCCTGGTTGACGTTCAGAGGAGAGTGACAGAAGAGATGAATAGAGGGCTAATGAAGCCATTTATGTAAGAGGAGGTGAAGAAAGCCCTTTGGAGCATAGGTGATCTCAAAGCCCCGGGGCCGGATGGGTTACATGCTATTTTCTATAAGCGCTTTTGGGATATGTTAGGTGATGATCTTACAAAGGAAGTTATGTAGGGATGGAATAGTACTACTATTGTCATGATCCCAAAAATTGACAATCCGAAAAAGGTGGCACAGTTTAGACCAATAAGTCTTTGCAATGTTGTTTATAAAGTGATCTCAAAAATGCTAGCAAACAGGCTAAAGGTTTATCTCCCAGAGATTATTAGTGATCACCAGAGTGCCTTTGTGCCAGGACGATTGATTACAGACAACATCCTGCTAGCTTATGAAAGTATACATGCAATGAAAAGGAAGAAAGGAAAAAAAAGGCATGTGTGCTGTCAAATTAGACATGCACAAAGCATATGATCGGGTAGAATGGAGATATTTGGAGAAGATCATGATTAAAATGGGCTTCACAAGGAGATGGGTGGATATGATTATGGCGTGTGTGACTTCAGTAAATTACAATGTTAGATTTAATTCAATGGAGACGATGTGTTTGTGCCGACCAGGGGTATACGGCAAGGGGACCCCCTGTCTCCTTATCTGTTTCTGCTGGTAGCAGAGGGGTCACTACGGGAAAAATTGTCGTTGCCGTGTCGGCAATCATTGCCGTGAGCCTCTGCACGGCAAAGAAATCTTTGCCGTGCGCAGAAAACATCACGCACGGCAAACACAAAACGCACGGAAAAGATTTAGAGCAGCGCACGGCAATGAAAGACGGCACGGCATAGTCAGCAGTGGCGCACGGCAAAGAATATGCGCACGGCAAAGTCTGAGCGAACGCACGGCAAAGAAAACCATCACGGCAAAGACCCTGCAGGCCGCACGGCAACGAAACGCAGCACGGCAAAGGGTCTGGACGTTGCCGTGCCACTCCCTTTGCCGTGCGGCCAACCAGTATGCACGGCAAAGTCTCCTTTGCCGTCCGAATCTTACTTTGCCGTGCGCCACCATTCATTTTATTTTTTTTCTTTCAATTTTATTTCATCTAAAATTCATATTTATTTTTTAATTAGTTTTACTTTTTGATGACTATTTATTAGTGTTACTTAAGACAATGTGCAATACAAACTTACTCTCCATGTTCATCCCCCCACATATATCAGGGTTCCGGTGCTCCGGCGGTCGTCCCCCTCCTTCCCGCAAAAATAGCGGGACGGCGGGTCTACCCCCGTAGATTTCTCCGCGCGAGGGTGCACAATGTACTTTTCATTCTTTTAGGTTTGTTAGGGTTAGGTTTTAGGTCCAGTTGCAAGTTTAGGTGGCATTCCGGTGCTCCGGGGTCATTCCCCTAAAAACGGCCGTCTGTGAGCCCCGGATGGTCTACCCCCTAGATTTCTCCGCGCGAGGTTCTACCAATATACCTTTTCATAGGTTTAGGTTTGTTTAGTCCATGGACATATGGAAAACCATGTGTGGCACCCTTTGGCACAATCTAGCCCCCGATATACCAGCGGCGGGACACTTCACCGTACACGTCCAGGAATCTGTTAAGTGTTATCGCCCGAAGTTGAGGAATGTCAGACCGGGGATCCATGCCATGCACCATTTGGTGAATCACACATTGCACCACACTGTGACACATAGCATATATAGGCCCACATGCAAGATTTGGTGGGGTTCCGGTGCTCCGGCGGTCGTTCTCCCCTCCTCCCCCAAAACAGCGGAACGTGTGCCCCGCGGGTCTACCCCCTAGATTTCTCCGCGCGAGGGTGCACCAATGTAACTTTTCATTCTTTTAGGTTTGTTTAGAACATATACACATGGAGAACCAAGATTGGGACCCTTTGGCACATACATACCCGCAGCTAGAGCCATTATCACACGATCGAGGGTGTGCTCGATCTACTGGTTAGGGTTTGGTGTAGGGTTAGGGCTAGGGTCTAGGGGGCAGGGCTAGGGTTTAGGTTCAATGTAAGTATTTATGGTTAGGTATAGGTTTAGGGTTTAGGGTTAGGGTTAGGGTTTATGATGCATGGTTCTGCAGCTCCGGCGTCGTGGTTTAGGGTTTTAGAGGGGTTTTAGTGCTCGAAGCCTCCCCAGTTTAGGGTTTAGGGTTTAGGGGAGCTACTTTTGCACCATTAGACCTTGCACCACACTTTGACACATATCATAGGCCCACATGCAAGATTTGGTGGGGTTCCGGTGCTCCAGCGGTCGTTCTCCCCCTCCCCCCCCAAAACAGCGGAACGTGTGCCCCGGCGGGTCTACCCCCCTAGATTTCTCCGTGCGAGGGTGCACCAATGTAACTTTTCATTCTTTTAGGTTTGTTTAGGACATATACACATGGAGAACCAAGATTGGGACCCTTTGGCACATACATACCCGCAGCTCGAGCCATTATCACATGATCGAGGGTGTGCCTGATCTACTGGTTAGGGTTAGGTGTAGGGTTAGGGCTAGGGTCTAGGGTTTAGGGGAGCTACTTTTGCACCATTAGACCTTGCACCACACTTTGACACATATCATAGGTCCACATGCAAGATTTGGTGGGGTTCCGGTGCTCCGGCGGTCGTTCTCCCCCTCCTCCCCCAAAACAAGCGGAGCGTGTGCCCCGGCGGGTCTACCCCCTAGATTTCTCCGCGCGAGGGTGCACCAATGTAACTTTTCATTCTTTTAGGTTTGTTTAGGACATATACACATGGAGAACCAAGATTGGGACCCTTTGGCACATACATACCCGCAGCTCGAGCCATTATCACATGATCGAGGGTGTGCCCGATCTACTCGGTTAGGGTTAGGTGTAGGGTTAGGGCTAGGGTCTAGGGTTTAGGGGAGCTACTTTTGCACCATTACACCTTGCACCACACTTTGACACATATAATAGGTCCACATGCAAGATTTGGTGGGGTTCCGGTGCTTCGGCGGTCGTTCTCCCCCTCCTCCCCCAAAACAGCGGAACGTGTGCCCCGGCGGGTCTACCCCCCTAGATTTCTCCGCGCGAGGGTGCACCAATGTAACTTTTCATTCTTTTAGGTTTGTTTAGAACATATACACATGGAGAACCAAGATTGGGACCCTTTGGCACATACATACCCGCAGCTAGAGCCATTATCACACGATCGAGGGTGTGCCTGATCTACTGGTTAGGGTTTGGTGTAGGGTTAGGGCTAGGGTCTAGGGGGCAGGGCTAGGGTTTAGGTTCAATGTAAGTATTTATGGTTAGGTATAGGTTTAGGGTTTAGGGTTAGGGTTTATGATGCATGGTTCTGCAGGCTCCGTCGTCGTGGTTTAGGGTTTTAGAGGGGTTTTAGTGCTCGAAGCCTCCCCGAGTTTAGGGTTTAGGGTTTAGGGGAGCTACTTTTGCACCATTAGACCTTGCACCACACTTTGACACATATCATAGGCCCACATGCAAGATTTGGTGGGGTTCCGGTGCTCCGGCGGTCGTTCTCCCCCTCCTCCCCCAAAACAGCGGAACGTGTGCCCCGCGGGTCTACCCCCTAGATTTCTCCGCGCGAGGGTGCACCAATGTAACTTTTCATTCTTTTAGGTTTGTTTAGGACATATACACATGGAGAACCAAGATTGGGACCCTTTGGCACATACATACCCGCAGCTCGAGCCATTATCACATGATCGAGGGTGTGCCTAATCTACTGGTTAGGGTTAGGTGTAGGGTTAGGGCTAGGGTCTAGGGTTTAGGGGAGCTACTTTTGCACCATTAGACCTTGCACCACACTTTGACACATATCATAGGTCCACATGCAAGGTTTGGTGGGGTTCCGGTGCTCCGGCGGTCGTTATCCCCCTCCTCCCCCCAAAACAGCGCAACGTGTGCCCCGGCGGGTCTACCCCCCGAGATTTCTCCGCGCGAGGGTGCACCAATGTAACTTTTCGTTCTTTTAGGTTTGTTTAGGACATATACACATGGAGAACCAAGATTGGGACCCTTTGGCACATACATACCCGCAGCTAGAGCCATTATCACACGATCGAGGGTGTGCCCGATCTATCGGTTAGGGTTTGGTGTAGGGTTAGGGCTAGGGTCTAGGGGGCAGGGCTAGGGTTTAGGTTCAATGTAAGTATTTATGGTTAGGTATAGGTTTAGGGTTTAGGGTTAGGGTTAGGGTTTATGATGCATGGTTCTGCAGCTCCAGCGTCGTGGTTTAGGGTTTTAGAGGGGTTTTAGTGCTCGAAGCCTCCCAGCTTAGGGTTTAGGGTTTAGGGGAGCTACTTTTGCACCATTAGACCTTGCACCACACTTTGACACATATCATAGGCCCACATGCAAGATTTGGTGGGGTTCCGGTGCTCAGCGGTCGTTCTCCCTCTCCTCCCCCAAAACAGCGGAACGTGTGCCCCGGCGGGTCTACCCCCTAGATTTCTCCGCGCGAGGGTGCACCAATGTAACTTTTCATTCTTTTAGGTTTGTTTAGGACATATACACATGGAGAACCAAGATTGGGACCCTTTGGCACATACATACCCGCGGCTCGAGCCATTATCACATGATCGAGGGTGTGCCTGATCTACTGGTTAGGGTTAGGTGTAGGGTTAGGGCTAGGGTCTAGGGTTTAGGGGAGCTACTTTTGCACCATTAGACCTTGCACCACACTTTTACACATATCATAGGTCCACATGCAAGGTTTGGTGGGGTTCCGGTGCTCCGGCGGTCGTTATCCCCCTCCTCCCCCCAAAACAAGCGCAACGTGTGCTCCCGGCGGGTCTACCCCCTAGATTTCTCCGCGAGGGTGCACCAATGTAACTTTTCATTCTTTTAGGTTTGTTTAGGACATATACACATGGAGAACCAAGATTGGGACCCTTTGGCACATACATACCCGCAGCTAGAGCCATTATCACACGATCGAGGGTGTGCCTGATCTACTGGTTAGGGTTTGGTGTAGGGTTAGGGCTAGGGTCTAGGGGGCAGGGCTAGGGTTTAGGTTCAATGTAATTATTTATGGTTAGGTATAGGTTTAGGGTTTAGGGTTAGGGTTAGGGTTTATGATGCATGGTTCTGCAGCTCCAGCGTCGTGGTTTAGGGTTTTAGAGGGGTTTTAGTGCTCGAAGCCTCCCCAGTTTAGGGTTTAGGGTTTAGGGGAGCTACTTTTGCACCATTAGACCTTGCACCACACTTTGACACATATCATAGGCCCACATGCAAGATTTGGTGGGGTTCCGGTGCTCCGGCGTTCGTTCTCCCCCTCCCCCCAAAACAACGGAACGTGTGCCCCGGCGGGTCTACCCCCTAGATTTCTCCGCGCGAGGGTGCACCAATGTAACTTTTCATTCTTTTAGGTTTGTTTAGGACATATACACATGGAGAACCAAGATTGGGACCCTTTGGCACATACATACCCGCAGCTCGAGCCATTATCACATGATCGAGGGTGTGCCTGATCTACTGGTTAGGGTTAGGTGTAGGGTTAGGGCTAGGGTCTAGGGTTTAGGGGAGCTACTTTTGCACCATTAGACCTTGCACCACACTTTGACACATATCATATGTCCACATGCAAGGTTTGGTGGGGTTCCGGTGCTCCGGCGGTCGTTATCCCCCTCCTCCCCCAAAACAGACGCAACGTGTGCCCCGGCGGGTCTACCCCCTAGATTTCTCCGCGCGAGGGTGCACCAATGTAACTTTTCATTCTTTTAGGTTTGTTTAGGACATATACACATGGAGAACCAAGATTGGGACCCTTTGGCACATACATACCCGCAGCTAGAGCCATTATCACACGATCGAGGGTGTGCCTGATCTACTGGTTAGGGTTTGGTGTAGGGTTAGGGCTAGGGTCTAGGGGGCAGGGCTAGGGTTTAGGTTCAATGTAAGTATTTATGGTTAGGTATAGGTTTAGGGTTTAGGGTTAGGGTTAGGGTTTATGATGCATGGTTCTGCAGCTCCAGCGTCGTGGTTTAGGGTTTTAGTGCTCGAAGCCTCCCCAGTTTAGGGTTTAGGGTTTAGGGGAGCTACTTTTGCACCATTAGACCTTGCACCACACTTTGACACATATCATAGGCCCACATGCAAGATTTGGTGGGGTTCCGGTGCTCCGGCGGTCGTTCTCCCTCTCCTCCCCCCAAACAACGGAACGTAGTGCCCCGCGGGTCTACCCCCTAGATTTCTCCGCGCGAGGGTGCACCAATGTAACTTTTCATTCTTTTAGGTTTGTTTAGGACATATACACATGGAGAACCAAGATTGGGACCCTTTGGCACATACATACCCGCAGCTCGAGCCATTATCACATGATCGAGGGTGTGCCCGATCTATCGGTTAGGGTTAGGTGTAGGGTTAGGGCTAGGGTCTAGGGTTTAGGGGAGCTACTTTTGCACCATTAGACCTTGCAACACACTTTGACACATATCATAGGTCCACATGCAAGGTTTGGTGGGGTTCCGTGCTCCGGCGGTCGTTATCCCCCTCCTCCCCCAAAACAGCCGCAACGTGTGCCCCGCGGGTCTACCCCCCTAGATTTCTCCGCGCGAGGGTGCACCAATGTAACTTTTCATTCTTTTAGGTTTGTTTAGGACATATACACATGGAGAACCAAGATTGGGACCCTTTGGCACATACATACCCGCAGCCTAGAGCCATTATCACACGATCGAGGGTGTGCCCGATCTACTGGTTAGGGTTTGGTGTAGGATTAGGGCTAGGGTCTAGGGGGCAGGGCTAGGGTTTAGGTTCAATGTAAGTATTTATGGTTAGGTATAGGTTTAGGGTTTAGGGTTAGGGTTAGGGTTTATGATGCATGGTTCTGCAGCTCCAGCGTCGTGGTTTAGGGTTTTAGAGGGGTTTTAGTGCTCGAAGCCTCCCAGCTTAGGGTTTAGGGTTTAGGGGAGCTACTTTTGCACCATTAGACCTTGCACCACACTTTGACACATATCATAGGCCCACATGCAAGATTTGGTGGGGTTCCGATGCTCCGGCGGTCGTTCTCCCTCTCCTCCCCCAAAACAAGTGGAACGTGTGCCCCGGCGGGTCTACCCCCTAGATTTCTCCGCGAGGGTGCACCAATGTAACTTTTCGTTCTTTTAGGTTTTTTTAGGACATATACACATGGAGAACCAAGATTGGTACCCTTTGGCACATACATACCCGCAGCTCGAGCCATTATCACATGATCGAGGGTGTGCCTGATCTACTGGTTAGGGTTAGGTGTAGGGTTAGGGCTAGGGTCTAGGGTTTAGGGGAGCTACTTTTGCACCATTAGACCTTGCAACACACTTTGACACATATCATAGGTCCACATGCAAGGTTTGGTGGGGTTCCGGTGCTCCGGCGGTCGTTATCCCCCTCCTCCCCCCAAAACAGCGCAACGTGTGCCCCGGCGGGTCTACCCCCCTAGATTTCTCCGCGCGAGGGTGCACCAATGTAACTTTTCATTCTTTTAGGTTTGTTTAGGACATATACACATGGAGAACCAAGATTGGGACCCTTTGGCACATACATACCCGCAGCTAGAGCCATTATCACACGATCGAGGGTGTGCCTGATCTACTGGTTAGGGTTTGGTGTAGGGTTAGGGCTAGGGTCTAGGGGGCAGGGCTAGGGTTTAGGTTCAATGTAAGTATTTATGGTTAGGTATAGGTTTAGGGTTTAGGGTTAGGGTTAGGGTTTATGATGCATGGTTCTGCAGCTCCGGCGTCGTGGTTTAGGGTTTTAGAGGGGTTTTAGTGCTCGAAGCCTCCCCAGTTTAGGGTTTAGGGTTTAGGGGAGCTACTTTTGCACCATTAGACCTTGCACCACACTTTGACACATATAATAGGCCCACATGCAAGATTTGGTGGGGTTCCGGTGCTCCGGCGGTCGTTCTCCCTCTCCTCCCCCCAAAACAGCGGAACGTGTGCCCCGGCGGGTCTACCCCCCTAGATTTCTCCGCGCGAGGGTGCACCAATGTAACTTTTCATTCTTTTAGGTTTGTTTAGGACATATACACATGGAGAACCAAGATTGGGACCCTTTGGCACATACATACCCGCAGCTCGAGCCATTATCACATGATCGAGGGTGTGCTCGATCTACTGGTTAGGGTTAGGTGTAGGGTTAGGGCTAGGGTCTAGGGTTTAGGGGAGCTACTTTTGCACCATTAGACCTTGCACCACACTTTGACACATATCATAGGTCCACATGCAAGGTTTGGTGGGGTTCCGGTGCTCCGGCGGTCGTTATCCCCCTCCTCCCCCCAAAACAGCCGCAACGTGTGCCCCGGCGGGTCTACCCCCGAGATTTCTCCGCGCAGGGTGCACCAATGTAACTTTTCGTTCTTTTAGGTTTGTTTAGGACATATACACATGGAGAACCAAGATTGGGACTCTTTGGCACATACATACCCGCAGCCTAGAGCCATTATCACACGATCGAGGGTGTGCCCGATCTATCGGTTAGGGTTTGGTGTAGGGTTAGGGCTAGGGTCTAGGGGCAGGGCTAGGGTTTAGGTTCAATGTAAGTATTTATGGTTAGGTATAGGTTTAGGGTTTAGGGTTAGGGTTAGGGTTTATGATGCATGGTTCTGCAGCCTCCAGCGTCGTGGTTTAGGGTTTTAGAGGGGTTTTAGTGCTCGAAGCCTCCCGGCTTAGGGTTTAGGGTTTAGGGGAGCTACTTTTGCACCATTAGACCTTGTACCACACTTTGACACATATCATAGGCCCACATGCAAGATTTGGTGGGGTTCCGGTGCTCCGCGGTCGTTCTCCCTCTCCTCCCCCAAAACAGCGGAACGTGTGCCCCGGCGGGTCTACCCCCCTAGATTTCTCCGCGCGAGGGTGCACCAATGTAAATTTTCATTCTTTTAGGTTTGTTTAGGACATATACACATGGAGAACCAAGATTGGGACCCTTTGGCACATACATACCCGCAGCTCGAGCCATTATCACATGATCGAGGGTGTGCCTGATCTACTGGTTAGGGTTAGGTGTAGGGTTAGGGCTAGGGTCTAGGGTTTAGGGGAGGTACTTTTGCACCATTAGACCTTGCACCACACTTTTACACATATCATAGGTCCACATGCAAGGTTTGGTGGGGTTCCGGTGCTCCGCGGTCGTTATCCCCCTCCTCCCCCAAAACAGCGCAACGTGTGCCCCGCGGGTCTACCCCCCTAGATTTCTCCGCGCGAGGGTGCACCAATGTAACTTTTCATTCTTTTAGGTTTGTTTAGGACATATACACATGGAGAACCAAGATTGGGACCCTTTGGCACATACATACCCGCAGCCTAGAGCCATTATCACACGATCGAGGGTGTGCCCGATCTACTCGGTTAGGGTTTGGTGTAGGGTTAGGGCTAGGGTCTAGGGGGCAGGGCTAGGGTTTAGGTTCAATGTAAGTATTTATGGTTAGGTATAGGTTTAGGGTTTAGGGTTAGGGTTAGGGTTTATGATGCATGGTTCTGCAGCTCCAGCCGTCGTGGTTTAGGGTTTTAGAGGGGTTTTAGTGCTCGAAGCCTCCCAGCTTTAGGGTTTAGGGTTTAGGGGAGCTACTTTTGCACCATTAGACCTTGCACCACACTTTGACACATATCATAGGCCCACATGCAAGATTTGGTGGGGTTCCGGTGCTCCGGCGGTCGTTCTCCCCTCCTCCCCCAAAACAATGGAACGTGTGCCCCGGCGGGTCTACCCCCTAGATTTCTCCGCGCGAGGGTGCACCAATGTAACTTTTCATTCTTTTAGGTTTGTTTAGGACATATACACATGGAGAACCAAGATTGGGACCCTTTGGCACATACATACCCGCAGCTCGAGCCATTATCACATGATCGAGGGTGTGCCTGATCTACTGGTTAGGGTTAGGTGTAGGGTTAGGGCTAGGGTCTAGGGTTTAGGGAAGCTACTTTTGCACCATTAGACCTTGCACCACACTTTGACACATATCATATGTCCACATGCAAGGTTTGGTGGGGTTCCGGTGCTCGGCGGTCGTTATCCCCCTCCTCCCCCCAAAACAGCAGCAACGTGTGCCCCGGCGGGTCTACCCCCTAGATTTCTCCGCGCGAGGGTGCACCAATGTAACTTTTCATTCTTTTAGGTTTGTTTAGGACATATACACATGGAGAACCAAGATTGGGACCCTTTGGCACATACATACCCGCGACCTAGAGCCATTATCACACGATCGAGGGTGTGCCTGATCTACTGGTTAGGGTTTGGTGTAGGGTTAGGGCTAGGGTCTAGGGGCAGGGCTAGGGTTTAGGTTCAATGTAAGTATTTATGGTTAGGTATAGGTTTAGGGTTTAGGGTTAGGGTTAGGGTTTATGATGCATGGTTCTCGCAGCTCCAGCGTCGTGGTTTGGGGTTTTAGTGCTCGAAGCCTCCCCAGCTTAGGGTTTAGGGTTTAGGGGAGCTACTTTTGCACCATTAGACCTTGCACCACACTTTGACACATATCATAGGCCCACATGCAAGATTTGGTGGGGTTCCGATGCTCCGGCGGTCGTTCTCCCTCTCCTCCCCCAAAACAGCGGAACGTGTGCCCCGGCGGGTCTACCCCCTAGATTTCTCCGCGCGAGGGTGCATCAATGTAACTTTTCATTCTTTTAGGTTTGTTTAGGACATATACACATGGAGAACCAAGATTGGGACCCTTTGGCACATACATACCCGCAGCTCGAGCCATTATCACATGATCGAGGGTGTGCCTGATCTACTGGTTAGGGTTAGGTGTAGGGTTAGGGCTAGGGTCTAGGGTTTAGGGGAGCTACTTTTGCACCATTAGACCTTGCAACACACTTTGACACATATCATAGGTCCACATGCAAGGTTTGGTGGGGTTCCGGTGCTCCGGCGGTCGTTATCCCCCTCCTCCCCCAAAACAAGCCGCAACGTGTGCCCCGGCGGGTCTACCCCCTAGATTTCTCCGCGCGAGGGTGCACCAATGTAACTTTTCATTCTTTTAGGTTTGTTTAGGACATATACACATGGAGAACCAAGATTGGGACCCTTTGGCACATACATACCCGCAGCTAGAGCCATTATCACACGATCGAGGGTGTGCCTGATCTACTGGTTAGGGTTTGGTGTAGGATTAGGGCTAGGGTCTAGGGGGCAGGGCTAGGGTTTAGGTTCAATGTAAGTATTTATGGTTAGGTATAGGTTTAGGGTTTAGGGTTAGGGTTAGGGTTTATGATGCATGGTTCTCGCAGCTCCGACGTCGTGGTTTAGGGTTTTAGAGGGGTTTTAGTGCTCGAAGCCTCCCCAGTTTAGGGTTTAGGGTTTAGGGGAGCTACTTTTGCACCATTAGACCTTGTACCACACTTTGACACATATCATAGGCCCACATGCAAGATTTGGTGGGGTTCCGATGCTCCGGCGGTCGTTCTCCCTCTCCTCCCCCCAAAACAGCGGAACGTGTGCCCCGGCGGGTCTACCCCCCTAGATTTCTCCGCGCGAGGGTGCACCAATGTAACTTTTCGTTCTTTTAGGTTTTTTTAGGACATATACACATGGAGAACCAAGATTGGGACCCTTTGGCACATACATACCCGCAGCTCGAGCCATTATCACATGATCGAGGGTGTGCCTGATCTACTGGTTAGGGTTAGGTGTAGGGTTAGGGCTAGGGTCTAGGGTTTAGGGGAGCTACTTTTGCACCATTAGACCTTGCAACACACCTTTGACACATATCATAGGTCCACATGCAAGGTTTGGTGGGGTTCCGGTGCTCCGGCGGTCGTTATCCCCCTCCTCCCCCCAAAACAGCGCAACGTGTGCCCCGGCGGGTCTATGATACGTCTCCAACGTATCGATAATTTCTTATGTTCCATGCTACTTTATTGATGATACCTACATGTTTTATGCACATTATATGTCATATTTATGCATTTTCTGGAACTAACCTATTAACAAGATGCCGAAGAGCCGATTCTGTCGTTTTCTGCTGTTTTTGGTTTCGAAATCCTAGTAAAGAAATATTCTCGGAATTGGACGAAACTTTCGCCCGTGGTCCTATTTTTGCACGAAGCTTCCAGAAGACCGAAGACCTAACGAAGTGGGGCCACGAGGCAGCCAGGGGGGTGGCCGGCGCGGCCCAGGCCCTGGCCGCGCCGACCTATCCCCTGGGCCCCTCGTGTGGCCCCTCGCGTTGACCCTCCGCCTACTTAAAGCTTCCGTCGCGAAACCCCCAGTACCGAGAGCCACGATACGGAAAACCTTCCAGAGACGCCGCCGCCGCGAATCCCATCTCGGGGGATTCTGGAGATCGTCCTCCGGCACCCTGCCGGAGAGGGGATTCATCTCCCGGAGGACTCTACACCGCCATGGTCGCCTCCGGAGTGATGAGTGAGTAGTTCACCCCTGGACCATGGGTCCATAGCAGTAGCTAGATGGTCGTCTTCTCCTTGTTGTGCTTCATTGTTGGATCTTGTGAGCTGCCTAACATGATCAAGATCATCTATATGTAATTCTATATGTTGTGTTTGTCGGGATCCGATGGATAGAGAGTACTATGATTATGGTGATTATCAATCTATTGTTCATGTGTTGTTTATGATCTTGCATGCTCTCCGTTACTAGTAGAGGCTCGGCCAAGTTTTTACTCTTAACTCCAAGAGGGAGTATTTATGCTCGATAGTGGGTTCATGCCCGCATTTACACTCGGGACAAGTGACGTAAAGTTCTAAGGTTGTGTTGTGCCGTTGCCACTAGGGATAAAACATTGATGCTATGTCTAAGGATGTAGTTGTTGATTACATTACGCACCATACTTAATGCAATTGTCTGTTGCTTTGCAACTTAATACTCGGAGGGGTTCGGACGATAACCTCGAAGGTGGACTTTTTAGGCATAGATGCGATTGGATGGCGGTCTATGTACTTTGTCGTAATGCCCAATTAAATCTCACTATATTTACCATGTCATGTATATGCATTGTTATGCCTTTCTCTATTTGTTAATTGCCCGACCGTAATTTGTTCACCCAACATGCTTTTATCTTATGGGAGAGACGCCTCTAGTGAACTCGTGGACCCCGGTCCTATTCTTTACATAGCATACAATCTACTTGTTTTACTGTTTTCTTTGCAAACATCTTCCACTCGATACGTTTAATCCTTTGTTACAGCAAGCCGGTGAGATTGACAACCTCACCGTTTCGTTGGGGCAAAGTACTTTGGTTGTGTTGTGCAGGTTCCTAGTTGGCGCCGGAATCCCCGGTGTTGCGCCGCATCACATTTCGCGACCATCAACCTTCAACGTGCTTCTTGGCTCCTACTGGTTCGATTAAACCTTGGTTTCTTTCGAGGGAAAACTTGCTACCGTGCGCATCATACCTTCCTCTTGGGGTTCCCAACGAACGTGTGAGTTACACGCCATCAAGCATATTTTCTGGCGCCGTTGCCAGGGAGATCAAGACACGCTGCAAGGGGAGTCTCCACTTCTCAATCTCTTTACTTTGTTTTTGTCTTGCTTTATTTTATTTACTACTTTGTTTGCTGCACTAAATCAAAATACAAAAAAATTAGTTGCTAGTTTTACTTTATTTATTGTCTTGCTCTCTATATCAAAAACACAAAAAAATTAGTTACTTGCATTTACTTCATCTAGTTTGTTTTATTTACCGTTGCTAAAATGAATACCCCTGAAAATACTAAATTGTGTGACTTCACAAATGCAAATAATAATGATTTCCTATGCACACCTATTGCTCCACCTGCTACTACAGCAGAATTCTTTGAAATTAAACCTGCTTTACTAAATCTTGTTATGAGAGAACAATTTTCTCGGTGCTAGTTCTCGATGATGCTGCTGCCCATCTCAATAATTTTGTTGAACTTTGTGAAATGCAAAAGTATAAAGATGTAGATGGTGATATTATTAAATTGAAAGTGTTTCCTTTCTCATTAAGAGGAAGAGCTAAAGATTGGTTGCTATCTTTGCCTAAGAATAGTATTGATTCATGGACTAAATGCAAGGATGCTTTTATTGGTAGATATTATCCTCCCGCTAAAATTATATCTTTGAGAAGTAGCATAATGAATTTTAAACAATTAGATACTGAACATGTTGCTCAAGCTTGGGAGAGAATGAAAACTTTGGTAAAGAATTGCCCAACCCATGGATCGACTACTTGGATGATCATCCAAACCTTCTATGCAGGACTAAATTTTTCTTCGCGGAATTTATTGGATTCAGCTGCTGGAGGTACCTTTATGTCTATCACATTGGGGCGGCTACAAAACTTCTTGATGATATGATGATAAATTACTCTGAATGGCACACTGAAAGAGCTCCACAAGGTAAGAAGGTAAATTCCGTTGAAGAAACCTCTTCCTTGAATGATAAGATTGATGTGATTATGTCTATGCTTGTGAATGGTAGATCTAATGTAGATCCAAATAATGTTCCTTTAGCTTCATTGGTTGCTCAAGAAGAAAATGTTGATGTGAATTTCATTAAAAATAATAATTTCAACAACAATGCTTATAGGAACAACTCGGTAATAACTATAGGCCATATCCTTCTGCTAATGGTAATGGTTATGGTAATTCTTATGGGAATTCTTACAATAATAATAGGAGTGTACCCTCTGGTCTTGAAGCCATGCTTAAAGAATTTATTAGTACACAAACTGCTTTTAACAAATCTGTTGAGGAAAAGCTTGATAAAATTGATACTATTGCTTCTAGAGTTGATAGGCTTGCCTCCGATGTTAATCTTTTAAAATTGAAAGTTATGCCTAATAATGATATTGATAATAAGATTACTACTACAGCAAACGCCATCCAAGTTAGAATTAATGAGAATATAAGATTAATGGCTGAACTGCGTGCTAGGTGGGATAGAGAAGAAAATGAAAAACTAGCTAAAGAGAATAATGTAGCTAAAGTTTGGACTATTACCACCACTAGTAATGCTAATTCTTCACATGTTGCTGCACCTCCTACTATCAATGGTAAAATGATTGGTGTTGGCAATGTTTCTACTCCTAGTGCAAAGCGAACAAAACTGCCCGAAATTGCTAAAACTGCTGAAACTGCTTGTGATAAAACTGCTGAAATTTTTTCCAACCTTGGGAACAATGATCCCATTGCTGTAGCTCATAATGATTTAGATTTTGATGATTGCCACATCTCTGAAGTTATAAAGTTCTTACAAAAACTTGCTAAAAGTCCTAATGCTAGTGCTATAAATTTAGCCTTTACAAAACATATTACAAATGCTCTCATAAAAGCTAGAGAAGAGAAACTAAAACTTGAAACTTCTATTCCTAGAAAGTTAGAGGATGGTTGGGAGCCCATCATTAAAATGAAATTCAATGACTTTGAATGTAATGCTTTATGTGATCTTGGTGCAAGTATTTCTGTTATGCCTAAAAAGATTTATGATATGCTTGACTTGCCACCATTGAAGAATTGTTATTTGGATGTTAATCTTGCCGATAATGTTAAAAAGAAACCTTTGGGGAGGATTGATAATGTGCATATTACGGTTAACAATAACCTTGTCCCCGTTGATTTTGTTGTCTTGGATATCGAATGCAATGCATCTTGTCCAATTGTGTTGGGAAGACCTTTTCTTCGAACCGTTGGTGCTGTTATTGATATGAGGGAAGGTAATATTAAATATCAATTTCCTCTCAAGAAAGGTATGGAACACTTCCCTAGAAAGAGAATGAAGTTGCCTTTTGATTCTATTATTAGAACAAGCTATGATGTTGATGCTTCTACTCTTGATGTTACTTGATTTGCACTTTCTGCGCCTAGCTGAAAGGCGTTAAAGAAAAGCGCTTATGGGAGACAACCCATGTTTTTACCTACAGCAATTTTTTTTGTTTTGTTGAGTCTTGGAAGTTGTTTACTACTGTAGCAACCTCTCCTTATCATGTTTTTGTGCCAAGTAAAGTTTCTATGTCAAAGTTGATGTTATATTTGGGATCGCTGCGCAGAAACAGCATTGCTGTCTGTCACAAATCTGGGCACAGTTCCCTGTAGAAAATTCGAAAAAATCTGCCAATTTACGAGCGTGATCCTCAGATATGTACGCAACTTTCATTAGTTTTGAGTTTTTCCATTTGAGCAAGTCTGGTGCCATTACTAAATTCGTCTTTACGGACTGTTCTGTTTTTGACAGATTCTGCCTTTTATTTCGCATTGCCTCTTTTGCTATGTTGGATTTATTTCTTTGATCCATTAATGTCCAGTAGCATTATGCAATGTCCAGAAGTGAAAATAATGATTGTGTCACCTCTGAATGAGTGAATTATTAATTGTGCACTAACCCTCTAATGAGTTTGTTTGAAGTTTGGTGTGAAGGAAGTTTTCAAGGGTCAAGAGAGGAGAATGATATACTATGATCAAGAGGAGTGAAAGCTCTAAGCTTGGGGATGCCCCGTGGTTCACCCCTGCATATTTTAAGAAGACTCAGCTGTCTAAGCTTGGGGATGCCCAAGGCATCCCCTTCTTCATCGACAACATCATCAGGTTCCTCCCCGAAACTATATTTTTATTCAATCACATCTTGTATTCTTTGCTTGGAGCGTCGGTTTGTTTTCGTTTTTGTTTTTGTTTGAATAAGATGGATCCTAGCATTCACTTTGTGGGAGAGAGACACGCTCCGCTGTTGCATATGGACACATGTGTCCTTAGGCTTTACTCATAATGTTCAAGGCGAAGTTTCTTCTTCGTTAAATTGTTATATGGTTGGAATTGGAAAATGCTACATGTAGTAATTCTAAAATGTCTTGGATAATGTGATACTTGGTAATTGTTGTGCTCATGATTAAGCTCTTGCATCATATGCTTTGCACCCATTAATGAAGAAATACATAGAGCTTGCTAAAATTTGATTTGCATATTTGGTTTCTCTAAGGTCTAGATAATATCTAGTATTGAGTTTTGAACAACAAGGAAGACGGTGTAGAGTCTTATAATGTTTACAATATGTCTTTTATGTGAGTCTTGCTGCACTTGTTCATCCTTGAGTTTGCTTCAAATAACCTTGCTAGCCTAAACCTTGTATCGAGAGGGAATACTTCTCATGCATCCAAAATCCTTGAGCCAACTACTATGCCATTTGTGTCCACCATACCTACCTACTACATGGTATTTCTCCGCCATTCCAAAGTAAATTGCTTGAGTGCTACCTTTAAAATTCCATCATTCACCTTTGCAATATATAGCTCATGGGACAAAATAGCCTTAAAAACTATCGTAGTATTGAATATGTACTTATGCACTTTATATTTTATTAAGTTGCTTGTTGTGCGATAACCATGCTTCGGGGAACGCCATCAACTATTGTTGAATATCATGTGAGTTGCTATGCATGTCCGTCTTGTCTCGAAGGTCTATCATTTTAGTGGTTGGAGCATGCAAAATTGTTAGAGAAGAACATTGGGCCGCTAACTAAAGCCATGAACCATGGTGGAAGTTTCAGTTTTGGACATATATCCTCAATCTCATATGAGAATAATAATCATTGCTGCATGCTTATGCATTTAAGAGGAGTCCATTATCTGTTGTCCATGTTGTCCCGGTATGGATGTCTAAGTTGAGAATAATCAAAAGCGAGAAATCCGAAATGCGAGCATTCTCCTTAGACCTTTGTACAAGCGGCATGGAGGTACCCCTTTGTGACACTTGGTTGAAACATGGCATGCGAAGATCCGGTAGTCCAAGTTAAGTAGGACGAGGTGCGGGCACTATTAGTATACTATGCATGAGGCTTGCAACTTGTAAGATATAATTTTCATAACTCATATGCTTTATTACTACCGTTGACAAAATTGTTTCATGTTTTCAAAATAAAAGCTCTAGCACAAATACAGCAATCGATGCTTTCCTCTTGAAGGACCTTTCTTTTACTTTTATTGTTGAGTCAGCTTACCTATCTCCTTCCACCTTAAGAAGCAAACACTTGTGTGAACTGTGCATTGATTCCTACATATTTGCATATTGCACTTGTTATATTACTTTATGTTGACAATTATCCATGAGATATACATGTTACAAGTTGAAAGCAACCGCTGAAACTTAATCTTCCTATGTGTTGCTTCAACACCTTTACTTTGATTTATTGCTTTATGAGTTAACTCTTATGCAAGACTTATTGATGCTTGTCTTGAAGTACTATTCATGAAAAGTCTTTGTCATATGATTCACTTGTTTACTCATGTCATTACCTTTGCTTTGATCGCTGCATTCATTACATATGTTTACAAATAGTATGATCAAGATTATGATGGCATGTCACTTCAGAAATTATCTTTGTTATCGTTTTACCCGCTCGGGACGAGCATAACTAAGCTTGGGGATGCTGATACGTCTCCAACGTATCGATAATTTCTTATGTTCCATGCTACTTTATTGATGATACCTACATGTTTTATGCACATTATATGTCATATTTATGCATTTTCTGGAACTAACCTATTAACAAGATGCCGAAGAGCCAGCTGTTGTTTTCGCTGTTTTTGGTTTCAGAAATCCTAGTAAAGAAATATTCTCGAATTGGACGAAACTTTCGCCCGTGGTCCTTTTTTGCACGAAGCTTCCGAAGACCGAAGACCTAACGAAGTGGGGCCACGAGGCAGCCAGGGGTGGCCGGCGCGGCCCAGGCCCTGGCCGCGCCGACCTATCCCTGGGCCCCTCGTGTGGCCCCTCGCGTTGACCCTCCGCCTACTTAAAGCTTCCGTCGCGAAACCCCCGAGACCGAGAGCCACGATACGGAAAACCTTCCGCAGACGCCGCCGCCGCGAATCCCATCTCGGGGATTCTGGAGATCGCCTCCGGCACCCTGCCGGAGAGGGGATTCATCTCCGGAGGACTCTACACCGCCATGGTCGCCTCCGGAGTGATGAGTGAGTAGTTCACCCCTGGACCATGGGTCCATAGCAGTAGCTAGATGGTCGTCTTCTCCTTGTTGTGCTTCATTGTTGGATCTTGTGAGCTGCCTAACATGATCAAGATCATCTATATGTAATTCTATATGTTGTGTTTGTCGGGATCCGATGGATAGAGAGTACTATGATTATGGTGATTATCAATCTATTGTTCATGTGTTGTTTATGATCTTGCATGCTCTCCGTTACTAGTAGAGGCTCGGCCAAGTTTTTACTCTTAACTCCAAGAGGGAGTATTTATGCTCGATAGTGGGTTCATGCCTCGCATTTACACCGGGACGAGTGACGTAAAGTTCTAAGGTTGTGTTGTGCTGTTGCCACTAGGGATAAAACATTGATGCTATGTCTAAGGATGTAGTTGTTGA
Source organism: Lolium rigidum (assembly GCF_022539505.1). Lineage (NCBI taxonomy): Eukaryota > Viridiplantae > Streptophyta > Magnoliopsida > Poales > Poaceae > Lolium > Lolium rigidum. The sequence goes on from NC_061513.1 coordinate 296,840,381, forward strand.
TTACATTACGCACCATACTTAATGCAATTGTCTCGTTGCTTTGCAACTTAATACTGGAGGGGTTCGGACGATAACCCGAAGGTGGACTTTTTAGGCATAGATGCAGTTGGATGGCGGTCTATGTACTTTGTCGTAATGCCCAATTAAATCTCACTATATTTACCATGTCATGTATATGCATTGTTATGCCTTTCTCTATTTGTTAATTGCCCGACTGTAATTTGTTCACCCAACATGCTTTTATCTTATGGGAGAGACGCCTCTAGTGAACTGTGGACCCCGGTCCTATTCTTTACATAGCATACAATCTACTTGTTTTACTGTTTTCTTTGCAAACATCTTCCACTCGATACGTTTAATCCTTTGTTACAGCAAGCCTGTGAGATTGACAACCTCACTGTTTCGTTGGGGCAAAGTACTTTGGTTGTGTTGTGCAGGTTCCTAGTTGGCGCCGGAATCCCTGGTGTTGCGCCGCATCACATTTCGCGACCATCAACCTTCAACGTGCTTCTTGGCTCCTACTGGTTCGATTAAACCTTGGTTTCTTTCTGAGGGAAAACTTGCTACTGTGCGCATCATACCTTCCTCTTGGGGTTCCCAACGAACGTGTGAGTTACACGCCATCAGTCTACCCCCCTAGATTTCTCCGCGCGAGGGTGCACCAATGTAACTTTTCATTCTTTTAGGTTTGTTTAGGACATATACACATGGAGAACCAAGATTGGGACCCTTTGGCACATACATACCCGCAGCTAGAGCCATTATCACACGATCGAGGGTGTGCTCGATCTACTGGTTAGGGTTTGGTGTAGGGTTAGGGCTAGGGTCTAGGGGGTAGGGCTAGGGTTTAGGTTCAATGTAAGTATTTATGGTTAGGTATAGGTTTAGGGTTTAGGGTTAGGGTTAGGGTTTATGATGCATGGTTCTGCAGCTCCGGCGTCGTGGTTTAGGGTTTTAGAGGGGTTTTAGTGCTCGAAGCCTCCCCAGTTTAGGGTTTAGGGTTTAGGGGAGCTACTTTTGCACCATTAGACCTTGCACCACACTTTGACACATATCATAGGCCCACATGCAAGATTTGGTGGGGTTCCGGTGCTCCGGCGGTCGTTCTCCCTCTCCTCCCCCCAAAACAGCGGAACGTGTGCCCCGGCGGGTCTACCCCCCTAGATTTCTCCGCGCGAGGGTGCACCAATGTAACTTTTCATTCTTTTAGGTTTGTTTAGGACATATACACATGGAGAACCAAGATTGGGACCCTTTGGCACATACATACCCGCAGCTCGAGCCATTATCACATGATCGAGGGTGTGCTCGATCTACTCGGTTAGGGTTAGGTGTAGGGTTAGGGCTAGGGTCTAGGGTTTAGGGGAGCTACTTTTGCACCATTAGACCTTGCACCACACTTTTACACATATCATAGGTCCACATGCAAGGTTTGGTGGGGTTCCGGTGCTCCGGCGGTCGTTATCCCCCTCCTCCCCCCAAAACAGCGCAACGTGTGCCCCGCGGGTCTACCCCCTAGATTTCTCCGCGCGAGGGTGCACCAATGTAACTTTTCATTCTTTTAGGTTTGTTTAGGACATATACACATGGAGAACCAAGATTGGGACCCTTTGGCACATACATACCCGCAGCCTAGAGCCATTATCACACGATCGAGGGTGTGCCCGATCTACTCGGTTAGGGTTTGGTGTAGGGTTAGGGCTAGGGTCTAGGGGGCAGGGCTAGGGTTTAGGTTCAATGTAAGTATTTATGGTTAGGTATAGGTTTAGGGTTTAGGGTTAGGGTTAGGGTTTATGATGCATGGTTCTGCAGCTCCAGTGCGTCGTGGTTTAGGGTTTTAGAGGGGTTTTAGTGCTCGAAGCCTCCCCGCTTAGGGTTTAGGGTTTAGGGGAGCTACTTTTGCACCATTAGACCTTGCAACACACTTTGACACATATCATAGGCCCACATGCAAGATTTGGTGGGGTTCCGGTGCTCCGGCGGTCGTTCTCCCTCTCCTCCCCCCAAAACAGCGGAACGTGTGCCCCGGCGGGTCTACCCCCTAGATTTCTCCGCGCGAGGGTGCACCAATGTAACTTTTCATTCTTTTAGGTTTGTTTAGGACATATACACATGGAGAACCAAGATTGGTACCCTTTGGCACATACATACCCGCAGCTCGAGCCATTATCACATGATCGAGGGTGTGCCTGATCTACTGGTTAGGGTTAGGTGTAGGGTTAGGGCTAGGGTCTAGGGTTTAGGGGAGCTACTTTTGCACCATTAGACCTTGCACCACACTTTGAAACATATCATAGGTCCACATGCAAGGTTTGGTGGGGTTCCGGTGCTCCGGCGGTCGTTATCCCCTCCTCCCCCCAAAACAGCGCAACGTGTGCCCCGGCGGGTCTACCCCCCTAGATTTCTCCGCGCGAGGGTGCACCAATGTAACTTTTCATTCTTTTAGGTTTGTTTAGGACATATACACATGGAGAACCAAGATTGGGACCCTTTGGCACATACATACCCGCAGCCTAGAGCCATTATCACACGATCGAGGGTGTGCCCGATCTACCGGTTAGGGTTTGGTGTAGGGTTAGGGCTAGGGTCTAGGGGGCAGGGCTAGGGTTTAGGTTCAATGTAAGTATTTATGGTTAGGTATAGGTTTAGGGTTTAGGGTTAGGGTTAGGGTTTATGATGCATGGTTCTGCAGCTCCAGCGTCGTGGTTTAGGGTTTTAGAGGGGTTTTAGTGCTCGAAGCCTCCCCAGTTTAGGGTTTAGGGTTTAGGGGAGCTACTTTTGCACCATTAGACCTTGCACCACACTTTGACACATATCATAGGCCCACATGCAAGATTTGGTGGGGTTCCGGTGCTCCGGCGTTCGTTCTCCCCTCCTCCCCCCAAAACAGCGGAACGTGTGCCCCGGCGGGTCTACCCCCTAGATTTCTCCGCGCGAGGGTGCACCAATGTAACTTTTCATTCTTTTAGGTTTGTTTAGGACATATACACATGGAGAACCAAGATTGGGACCCTTTGGCACATACATACCCGCAGCTCGAGCCATTATCACATGATCGAGGGTGTGCCTGATCTACTGGCCATGGTTAGGGTTAAGTGTAGGGTTAGGGCTAGGGTTTAGGGGCTAGGGCTAGGGTTTAGGTTAAAGGTAAGTATTTATGGTTAGGTATAGGTTTAGGGTTTAGGGTTAGGGTTAGGGTAATATATTTATGCGCAAACCTTTATTGATAAATGCACACATAAATCAACTTAAATATTTGAAATGCATGCTGAATTTTTTTGAAACTGAAAGCATGATACATACATTATTAACTAATACACATATTGAAAAAAACAGGTTTAATATAATGTAGAAATAGAAATGAATGTTGTTGATAATTAAAATGAAAAAAAAAAAACCTTTGCCGTGCGCCGGCGCACGGCAAAGAAGCCTGCCGCACGGCATAGCCCTGCCTGCGCACGACAAAGACCTTCCGCACGGCAAAGCTGCTTTGCCGCACGGCAAAGGGCGGCGCACGGCAAAGGCTGCGGATAACACCTGGTCGGGATGCTCCCTGCCACACAAAGGCATCTCACACACATCCCCGAGCCGCCACCCTCCTCTCCCGCTCGACGCCGCCGCGCCCTACCCCGCCGCCGCCTCCCTCCTCTCCCGCTCGACGCCGCCGCGCCCTACCCCGCCGCCGCCACCCTCCTCTCTCGCTCGACGCCGCCGCGCCCTACCCCGCCGCCGCCTCCCTCCTCTCCCGCTCGACGCCGCCGCGCCCTACCCCGCCGCTGCCACCCTCCTCTCTCGCTCGACGCCGCCGCGCCCTACGCCGCCGCGCCCTACCCCGCCGCCGCCTCCCTCCTCTCTCCCACGTAGCCGCCGCCGCCGGCCCTCCCACGCAGCCGCCGCCGCCGGCCCTCCCAGGTATGTGGCCATCTTTTTTTTGTAAATATATATGTAAGTTCCATTTTAAATTTAGTTCTAGGATTACTTGAGAAATAAAAAACGAAACCATCTAGAGCATAAACAGTTTACCTAAATTCCTCTAGCATCAAATGAATTTGACTCTGCATACTTGGCTAAACTGTTAATTTAGTTCTAGGATTACTTGAGAAATAAAAATGATGGAGACACCGAGCTTGCTGTTGCCTGAGCTTGCTGTTGCCTGGCCGCAAGTGGCGCCCGACGCCGCGTGCGTGCCTGTACTCCTGTCTCGCCAATTTGCAAGAATAGAGTGCATATTCACCGCTGTTGAGCTAACCATAGTTGAAGCAGCGTCAGGCCACCGAGTTAAAAGAACGAGCACTGCCACTGCTATAGTGCTTTACTTTGTGTGGGTCCCCGTCTGCAACGGCAAGTACCATTAATGCCTCCTGCGCACTCGCACTAAGGGTGGACGTGTCGACCGACCGTTGTCTTGCCTGGCCACATGAGTGACTGCACGTATACACGCCATCCCGATTCACACCCCACTCATCTCGACCTCAAGCGCTCTGCTTGTGCTGGTACAACAAACTGTACAAGCGGCTTATGCAAAGGCTGAGCGGCCACACAATCTCGTTTTTTTATAAAAAAAATCATATTTTTAAGTTTTTAAAAAATATTTACATACAGTCAATAATGTATCCCACAAACATGTAAAATATCAATTTAAAATACTTTAAATTCTGAGGTACACAAAAATAACAAAAGTGTAGATGTGAGTTGTCATTTTCAAATCTCCAAAACATATCAGGTTTTGTCATTTTTTTCAAGGACAAAATAAAACGAAATTGGACAATCAAAACTCCATAGATAGCACCACTCCACCACTAAACTTCTTAGATGTAACATTGCATTACCTCATTCACAAAGCAGCAAAAGTAACATTGGCTTTCTACTGCTCCATATACTCTATATACGCGCATACATGGTAATTATTAATAGCCCCTAATTGGTTTTTTTTGTTATGCAGGCGATGCTTCGAGGTGGACACGAGAGGCGGCATCGCGGGGGTGTTTGACGGGGCGTTTCGGATCTTCTTCGACGATTCTCTCAGAGGGTCGTTGGTCTTCTTCACCGGCAGTCGATCACGCTTCGAGGGTGAGAATCCGTTTGCCTCTCTTGTACTTAGGTTTTTTTTTGTGTCTAGATCACCAAGTCTGTGGCGATACCTAGGCGTCTCTTCCCGACCGTAAGGGTTACGCGGATAAATATGCATTAGTGGTCTCGCATATTATGAACCGTAACTCTTACGGCATTTATCGGGACAGCCGGCGGATGCGTAGTTGGGTACGTTCTCCGTGCTCTACCCCGATCCGAGACAGGATTTCGGTAGCGCCTCCCCGTTGTTCTCCGGATGCACACCCCTCTCGGCTTTTTGCCGAGACGTGTATCGGGAGAGCAGCGGGGAGGTGCTGCCGAAATTCTGTCACGGATCGGGGTAGAGCTGGGAGAACGTACTCAATCTACGGATCCGGCGGCTGCTAGGAGCCCACCTAGTAGAGTTTCAGGTTGATGCACGCGTAAAATAAATAAATATATGATGCATAGATTGAGTATTTGATATATAAATGCTATGTTCGTCTGTTTTGTTGCTGATTAGAGGATGGATAATCGTGGCTGGATGTACGATGGCAGAATCAGTCAGTGGAACTATACTGATGAATGGGGAGAAAAGACCGAGCGAGTTTGTGGATAGGGCGTTTGCCATACCTAGCAGACCTATAAGTGTTTGGTGCCCTTGTAGTAAGTGCGCTAACCGAAAGGCACAGGACAAGGAAACTATGAGTATGCACCCGATCAAGTTTGGGTTCACACCGTCCTACAGGATTTGGACTTACCATGGAGAAAAGGCAAAGAAACGTGCTAGGAAGGAGGTGCGGCAGATTCAACCTAGGGGGGAATATGACACTGGTTTTGATAGGTGCTTAGAAAACTTGGCTAATGGTAATGTGCCTGAAAGCCCTCATGTAGAGGTGGAGACACCTCAGGATGCGGAGACAAGTGAGGACCCGGAGGAAAACACAAAGGAGTATTATGAGGCTCCGTTTGCTTCGCGAAACCCCTACATGAAAATACGAGAGGTTACCCAACGGGTATCGCTTCCGCACTCCATAAATACACAACAAGCCGGCCCAACGCGAAGACAATAAATAGCGGGGTGGTATGTCAAGGTGACGATGGGCTCCATTACTATGGAAGAGTCGAGGGTATATACGAGCTGAATTACGGGTTTCGTAAAGGGCTAAATCCCGTCGTCTTCAAATGTCATTGGTTTGACCCACGTCGGGTGAGACGGGATCCTGAAATTGGGTTGGTCGAAGTTGAAAGGAACTCTGTTTATAAGGGAGAGGATGTGTACATCTTGGCTACCCAGGCCTTTCAAGTATTCTATCTCCCGTACGCATGCAGAAACCCGACAAAACGTCTACATGGATGGGATGTTGTGATGACGGTGCCTTCACGCAATAGGCCGCCCTCGCCAAACAAGGACAATTACCGCCGCGTAGACCCCTCAGCAAAGAGTGTCGAGTTCTATCAGGAAGAAGGGCTCCCCGGGCATTTCACAATCGCCTTGCCGACTATCGATGACATGGTCGTAGACGATGAACAAGAAGATGCGGGCATGGATGGGGACAATGCGGAAGATGAAGCCGAGGATGTTTGTGCCCCGGAAGACCTGAGTTTGCTCGAGGCGTTCGGAGCAGGGATTGACCTCGATGCGAGATGGACCACCTCCGGGTTTCATTGATGATTATTGGTTCGCCGAGCCCGATGACGATGATGAGACACGCGGTCCAATCACGGACGGCGACACAGAGCTATCGATCTATGTAGTAGTAATTGTGAGGCTAGCTAGGTTATTTGTAATAACTCCGTGTAATAGAGATTGTCTAGCTAGGTTATTTGTAAGAACTCCGTGCTATGTTTGAGAGAACTCTATGCTTGCTATTTGTTGCTTCCACTAATTAATGTTCATCCTTTTGCATTATTATTGCTTTCATTAATGTTCATCTACTTATATTTCTGTTGCTTTCACTAATATTTATCTCTTTACAATATTGTGTACTAATAAACCACTCTCTTCATTTGTGTTTGCAGGTGATTGAAGCATGCCGCCAAAAAAAAAGGGTGGCGGTCTTAAAAAGAAGCTCAAGGAATTGGTAGGTGTAGGGACTTCGAGGCGGGGCCGACCTAGTACCCCCCCTCCTAGCCCCCCTCCTGTCGCTACCACAACGCGGCCGCGTAGGAAGAATGCGACGCGGGTACTCACTCCTAGTCCTAGCCCCCCTCCCGCAGCCGATGATGATGACGAGGAGGAGGACCAGGAGCACCACGGGGGTGGGGAGGACCAGGAGGAGGAGGGGGTGGGGAGGACCAGGAGGAGGAGGGGGGTGGGGAGGACCAGGAGGAGGAGGTGGGTGGGGAGGACCGAGGAGGAGGAGGGGGACGAGGAGGACCTCTCGGAGGATGAGGGGTTGGGGAACTTAGTGTTCGATCCCGATCAAAGCCTAGATTGGGAAGAGCCGGCGGATTACCAAGACGTTCCAGCTGTGGAGAGGCTAAGGCCACGTGATAGGAAGCCATATCGGCGTGGGATAACACAGCTCCCCTCGGCGAAGTCCCGGCGAGACAGGCACGTTGTTCTAGTGCCCTATGGAAGGAGGTACATGTTAATTTTTGGCATTTCGTTATCGCAATTTTGTCATTATCAAAATTATTATCACATACATATTGATGTTGTCTTCATGGTGCAGCTCGTTCAAGTATGAAGACCCGTCGCAGACCGCCACGTGGGTACTCGAACATCCTTGGGGGCCTACTTAGATGGTATTTCCCCGGGATAGTCAATTTCCCTACTGGTGGCTGCGACGTAGCTTGGAGGTGGGCGCACTACAGCCTCGCGGAAGATCCTATGGGCCGCGGCACCGCGGCGGATTTGGTTGTTGCCAAATTCTGGGTACGTGACTTTTGACTTCTTACCATTCATACACTCTCCTTGGTTCACAATAATTGCACTATTGCCCCTTGTTTTACCTATGTGCATGGTTGCGTAAATACTTCAAGAGGGCCGAGGGCAAGGAGCGTGCGTGCGATGATGTCCTACACCAGCTTGCAAGGAAGAGGGTGACTGGCATGCACTACGAGGCACGTATTCAATGCGTCCGCGACTGGCACGCCGACCGCTTCGTCCACATGACTAAGGAGGACGCTCGCGACACGCTCATGCAGCCGTGGCAGTACATGCAGGTATTTGCATTTATGTGTTATTGATTTGCTTTATCGCCATGTAGTTTATTTTACCATAATGGGTTTATCTTGTGCATGTAGAACCCTCCTCAGTACGTCGGCAAGGACGATAGGTGCTTTCTTGCGATGGTCATGTGGTGGACATGCCCCCAGTACCTCAAGAAGCACGAGGAGGGCAAGAAGAAGCGGGCAGAGATGCGAGGTGGATCGCATATCCAAGGCAGCATCCCCTCTCTCTTCACCTGCGTAACGAGGTGAGCAAATTAATGGTTCCTTCATTCTTTGAATTCATGTTATATATTTGTTAACTCCGCAAGGGTGTGCCACTTCACTTGATTACATGTTCTCTTTTGCGGGAACTCGGGACAGGAGCGAAGCCTAACGTCTTTGCCGTGCTAAAGAAGATGAAGCAAAGGAAGACGCCCGATCCTGAGACGGGGTCCGCCGTGTGGCTTAACCCGCAATGCGAGACCCGGTGCACGTCGTATGTCTCCAAGTTCAAGCAGAAGTACGGCGAGGAGGCCAACCCAGAGGCCGAGGACTTTGACCCTGAGGTCGCGGTGCTTGCGGGAGAAGGCTTGAAGCATGGCCGCCTATGGTTTGGTGACGGGTGCGTCGACCCAGCGAAGGTTCCCTCTCTCCGCCAGATCCGTCGTGGTCGTAAGAGCGGCCAGCCTTGAGGTAGAGCCCCGGCCACGGGCTTCGGATCTAGCTGTCGAGCGGTTACGGGTATGTTCTTCCTCGAGCCTCTACATTTCCTTTACATGCTTTCCATTAAAATGTTAATGACATCGCGGCAACACAACGTAGGAGGAGATGGCAGCGAAGGAGCAGGCGGCCCGGGAGCAAAGGGCGCACATGGAGCAGCAGATTCGGAGTACCAGCAGCAGCAGATACAGATGATGCAGCAGATGCAACAGCAGCAGCAGATGATGCAAGCGCAGCAGGCACAGATGAGCTGGTTGATGAGCCAGACGGTTCTATCTAGTCCACCGGGGAGTATTGCTGCTCCTCCACCTTACACCACGCCGTGGATGCCGCCACCGCCCACTCAGACCCCGGGGACACCTGTCACCGTGAACAACTTGAACATCATCCGGAGCATGAACCGCGGTGAGTCCTCTGGTGCCCAACCCGCTAATTGTACTTGTTCAAGTGTTCAATATGCAAATGTTCATTCCATCAACCTGCTTATAGATTATGTGTCACAAGGCAATGACGATGAGGCCGGCGGAAGCGGAGGAGGACAAGGTTGATGGCATGGTCTTCGTGCACTTTGTCGGTTTGTGTGCTTGTAATGGATTGTAATAATGGACATTGCACTATGGACTCTATGTAACTTGTGTGGATGGACTATGGACTCTATGTAACGGATTGTATGCATGAACTATGTGTTGCTCGACGTATTTGTGGTGTTGTTCATGTGTTTGGTGATCATATGCTGATAGTATGCTATATTTGTGAAATGCAATATTTAAACTGCAGGGATAAATGAAAAACAGCAAAAAAATGAAAAAATCAGGCCCCTTTGCCGTGTGTGTGCACACGGCAAAGGACTTTGGTCACTTTGCCGTGTGCACACGCACGGCAAAGGGGCCACGTGGCGCCCACTCGTGCGCTCGGGAGCCCCGGGGGCGTGCTCGTAGGGACTTTGCCGTGCGGCCTTGCATTCTGGCGCACGGCAAAGAGTGTCGCACGGCACAGCTCGCACGCACGGCAACGAATGCGCGCACGGAAAAGAGCAGGCCGCACGGCAATGTTAACGCGCACGGCAGCCCAGCGCGCTTGGCAAAGTAAGCGTGCACGGCAAAGAGCCTGCCGCACGGCAGCCCAGCGCACGCACGGCAGCGTCCTTTGCCGTGCAAATTGTCGACGCGCACGGCAATGGTGCCGTTGCCGTCGGAAACTTTGCCGGGCGGTCTTTGCCGTGCGTCCACGCACGGCAATGTCTTTGCCGTGCAAACAAGGCCCTTTGCCGTGCGAATTGTCGCACGGCAGCGCCCTTCTTTCCCGTAGTGGGTTATCATGCATGTTAAAAGGCGCTGAACTAAGAGGGGAATTAGAAGGCGTTCGAGTTTGTAGAGATGCACCAATGGTCTCTCACTTGTTGTTTGCGGACGATTCTTTAATTTTGATGCGGGCTGATAGGAGTAATGCGCTGAAATTGAAGGAGATTTTGGACAACTACTGTCTTAGTTCGGGCCAGAAGATAAGCGGAGACAAATCAAGTATTTTCTTCAGTAATAATATAGTGGTTGAAGAGCGAGCTGAGGTATGTCAGATTTTAAATATTATGGCTGAATCTTTGAATGACAAATATCTGGGATTGCCGGCTATGATAGGTATGGATAAAAGTGAATGTTTTTGACATTTGGTTGATCGGGTTATTGCAAGAATCAGTGGATGGAAGGAGAAAATGATGAGTTTGGGGGGAAAGGAAATTCTAATAAAAGCTATTGCTCAAGCTATACCAGTTTTTGCTATGATGGTTTTCAAAGTTCCGAAGAATATATGTAAAGGAATATCTGACGCCATCTCTCAATTCTAGTGGGGTGATGAGGAAGAGCAAAAACATATGCATTGGAAAGCGTGGTGGAAACTTTGTATACCAAAAGATAGTGGAGGCATGGGTTTTCGAGACTTACATTGTTTTAATTTATCAATGTTGGCTAAACAGGTTTGGAGGTTGCTTAGTGAACCAGAGTCACTGTGTGCAAGGGTCTTGAGAGCAAAGTACTTTCCTTTACTTGGCAAAGCATTATGGCAGGGTTGGAGTGTTTTAAGAAAGGTTATATTTGGAGAGTTGGAGATGGTACCCAAATTAATATTTGGGAAGATTCTTGGATACCTTCAAGCCACAATTTGAAGGTTATGACACCAAAAGGACACAGCCTGGTACAACATGGTAATGATCTGATAAACCCTATTGATGGACAGTGGGACTCGGACTTGATTGATTCATTTTTTTGGCCGATTGATGCTCATAGGATCCTACAAATTCCGCTAACTCCTGAGCGGGAAGATCTAGTAGCATGGCATTATAACAAAAACGGGCTCTTCACAGTCAGGTCAGCTTATTACCGTCAATGGGATTATCGTTTTGGTAGAAAAGAGAGGAATCAAAATATTGCTCAGAGTGCAAGCAACCCTGTTTGGAAAAAACTTTGGAATCTTGAAGTCCCTAGTAAAATTAAAATCTTTGGATGGAGAGTACTACACGGTATTATTCCTTGTCGAGGTGTGCTAGATAATAAACATATTGGGAATCAAGGGGGATGTCCTCTTTGCAGCGTACAATGTGAAGACATAAAGCATATGCTGTTTACCTGCACTAGGGCGGACGAAATCTGGAGAATTCTTGGTATAAAAGATCGATTAATTGATTTTATTAAGGCTGACCGGTCTGGTTCGGTTGTGATTCAGGACATTATTTTGCGAGGAGGTCGGATACAAGACCTCAACACGATTGGTTTTGCTGAACTGGTCTTGACAGCTGGCTGGTATATTTGGTGGGAGAGAAGGCAAATTACCCATGGTGAAAGTGTACAAGTCCCTCACAGATCAGGTTTATCTATAATAGCTATTACTACAAACTATATGAAAACCAATAGGAAAGCACAGCCAGTGAAGAAGGATGGATGGAAGAAGCCTTTGGAAGGGAAGCTTATGATCAATATTGATGGAGCCTTTGATAATGAAAGTGGTAGAGGGGCAGCCGGGATTATCATTAGAGATTATATGGGTCAGTTTGTGGCTGCAGCGCAGGTGTTCTTACCGTATATAGTTGATGCACACATGGCGGAAGCCTATGCTTTTCGGGATGGACTCAGCCTGGCGCAAAGGATAGGAGCAAATAATTTCATTATCCAAACTGATTGTGCCCAAGTGGTTGATACTATGAAGCGGGGGGGTTTTCAGCTACATCATCAGCCGCCATTTATGATGATTGCATGATCATGTGGAGTAGTTTTGGGGCGGTTTCGGTTGAGTTTTGTAATAGGGAAGAAAATCATGTAGCACACGAGCTTGCTAAGGTTTCTGTTAGTTCTGGTAGTACTTGTACTTGGGTCGATGAACCCCCTAGGTTCATCCTTAGCAAGCTTGTGAATGATGTAACCGTTCTGTGATTTTGGCGGCAAGTTCCAGACGCACTCTTTTCCTTACCAGGGTACCTACGGGGACTGGAAGGTTTTTAATGAGGCGGCTTGCTAGCATAATATATATTTGTTTCAAAAAAAAAGCCACAAAGAATATTCAAAATCTTGTTTTTTTATGTTGGATATTCAACTTAGCCTAGTCCAACATCACATAAAATACACACCTTGTACATAATTTCGTTCTGATGAAATTCTAAAGGTGTGTTTGAAACTAGCTTTACAATTTTAGATCATATCATACTTGGCATGAAAGTCTATATTTGGTAAGTTCGAAAATACAAAAAGTTGTGCTTGCCCTTTTTATTAAGTCGGATCAAACAAAACAAAATTAACTCCACCTTTCCAAATTGGTGTACTTTCCTATAAATTAGGTTTATTTTTATTGATGAGTTTGGTGAGTGAGAAAGTATACTTTTCCACTATGAAGCTTATTGCAGAACAGGTTGGGAAGTAAAAAGGGTTCTCAAAAGTTGAATGATCCCTCCATACATCTTCCGGTTTCAAGGAGAGAAGCACTCTCTATAGAACAATTCCTCAACCCTTGTCATCTCTTGCCTAAACTACCATGGTGGGGAGGGGCTATGGGCCAATGGAGAAGGGAGGGAGAAGGAACAAGAACAACACAGGACAACACAGGACAAAGCTTCTCATTGTGTAGAGGAAGGACTTGCTTGGTAGTGGAAGATATGAACTTCCTAGGTTTACAATATGGGAAGCAAGGTCCATAGGAGGAGAGGTGTAGGCCACGAATATCCGATGATCTAATAGGCTGCAGCATGAGAATGATACTTTTTCCTAGCTTTTGGGGGCAACTTTCCCCAATGCCCCCTATTTCTAAGTAAGACACACCCGTAAAACAACATGATCTTCCTCTGTTTCTCATTTCTTGACACATTTGCTACCTCTTAACTAAACCATTTCTTCCGGGAGTGGCGTTTTGGTACCCGGGAGCATATGCTCCCGGTTTTTAAACTTCATTTTAAATGCACTTTTAAAATGTTGAAAAATTTGAACACAAAATTTAGTGGATACATCTCGAAATTCTACACGTTCACAAAGTGGTTCCACAGAAAACCGACATTTTGAGTGTCATCTGTAAAAAAGACAAATTTTTATGTAAAAAATGATTGTGTACGAGACGTTTTGTTTATCTTCTTCGCACAGGTCACAAAAAATGTCGGTTTTTCGCAAGACTTGGTGTGTGCACGTAAAATGTTGATACGTAAGTGAGGATTTTTTTTGTTCGAATTTTTTGAACATTTCAAAATATTTTTCCTGTGGCAGGAGCATATGCTCCCATGTTCCGAATTGATTTTCCGATTTCTTCCCTGTTACTTGCTATAGCAGTTACCACTTCAATAGTGTATGATTGTACATAATTTGACAAAGACTGGAACAGGGGAGAGTCGGTATAAATAGACAATAAAAAGTTCATTCATGGCTGAGAGAGCAGCAATGAGAAGTATGTGAATTACTTTTGATATTTGTGCACATGTGGTAGCATGTGCAAACTGGCACCTTACCATTATTAACAAATACTTAGGTATTAGGTGTGGAGTCACTCGACCCTCGGACTTTTGCAGCATATGTTTTAATCTTCCAAAGATTACAATAAGATTTCTAGAAGAATGGTCATTATTTCCTAAATAATTTGAATGATGGAAATTTGAAGAAATTGCCACAGAGTGACCATTAGTACGCAGTAAGTCCCATGACATCACTTATTTTCAAAAGGAAAAAAATGGCAAAACTCATTTGGTTGAACATGGTATAAAACTGACCAACAATACGATACTCTTAACATATGCATCGAGCAATTTCTCTAGCCTCAAAAATAAAATTCATATAAGAAAATTGTTCTGTTTTTGTATTGTATGTAATAGATTTTTAATTATTGTATAGTCAACCATAGAGCAAACTCCCGAGACACTTCATTCATCAAGGTGTAGTCAGAAGCACACATGAACATGCGGATCAGGGGCCCTCAGGCCAGAAACGTCAAAGCTGATTAGCTGAACACATGTGCTAGATGCAGCTTGTACGTCATTGCAAACAATATACTCCAGGAGGGCTGGATGTGTTATGGTCGGTTTGACCTATACACGTAGGAAGCCCACTACCGGCTAGTTATGGGCTTAGCCCAAGTAAATTAGGGTTTAGAGGAGGCCGTCCTCCTATATAAACACTTGTATCCCTTCGAGATTAATCAGACAATATTCAGTATCATTACTGTCAGGAGACGGGAGACCCCTGCGCCCCCGCCGCACCAACCCTAGCCGCCGCCTCCTTCCTCCGCGACGGTGCCCACCCGCCGGCGCCGAGCTCTCCAACCTCTCCGCCCTCACTTCCACCTTTACAATCTCCGCCCTAGACTCGGTAGAACCCTAGCCCCTACCACTTTGGTATCAGATTGCCTAGGTCTCATGGGCTCCAACAGCCCCCCCGTCGAACCCATCGCCGCCACGTCCGCCGCCGCCATGACAGGCGCCCCCGCGTTGCAGGGAGCTCCCGCCGCCGCCAAGGGAGACCAAGCCACCGCCCCTGCGGGCCTCGACCTCCTGCCCGCTACTTTGGCGGACCTCGCCGACAGTCTCCGCGCCATCCGTTTCGAGCTCGCGGAGATCAAGGCCGGCCAGCACCCGCCGCCTCCACCGGCCGCCGTTCCGCCGCCGCCCCCACCGCCCGCCGCTCCGCCGCCGCCCCCACCGCCCGCCGTTCCGCCGCCGCCCCCACCGCCCGCCTCCGCCGCCAGCAATGGTCGCCCCGCGTGGTGGCCGCCATCACCCTCGCAAATTCCCACATGGATCGACGCATCACCCGTCTATACTCAGACTGCGGCGCGGACGACGGTTCAGCAGCCCGCTCACCCCTTTGGCGGTCCGGGCGGGTTTCCGGCCCCCTTCGCCGCGAGCACGTCCTTCAACCCGGGCCGCCAGGAGGTCGCCCCCGAGGTCCCGCCTCTGGCACAGCAGCCGCCCCGCTTCACCAAGCTGGAGTTCGCCACCTACGACGGCGCCACCGGCCCCCTGAACTGGCTGAACCAGTGTGACCAGTTTTTTCGGGGGCACGGACGCTCAGCGCCGACCGCACGTGGATCGCCTCCTATCACCTACGGGGCGCTGCGCAGACTTGGTACTACGCCCTCGAGCAGGACGAGGGCGGGATGCCGTCCTGGGAGCGCTTCTGCGACCTGTGCCTCCAGCGGTTTGGGCCAACCCTATGCGGAAGCCGCCTCGCTGAGCTGGGACGCCTCGCCTTCACCACCACGGTCCAGGACTTCGCCGATCGCTTTCAGGCGCTCGCGTGCCATGCCCCGGGCGTCTCGGCGCGGCAGCGCGCCGATCTCTTCATCGGCGGCCTCCCCGATTACATCCGCGTCGACGTCGAGATGCGCGAGCATGCGGACCTGCAGACGGCCATGTACTACGCACGGGCCTACGAGCAGCGCTCCATCGCCATGCAGCAGGTCTACGCGCAACGTGGCAGCGCTCGTCCCGCGCTCCGGCCCGCCCCGACGCCCACCGCCCCACCGCGCCCCGCGCCGGCCGCTGCGCCCGCGGGCCCTCCTGCGCCGACTCGCCCTTCAAGCGGCTGACGGCTGCGGAGCAGCTCGAGCGGCACCGCCAGGGGCTGTGCTTCAACTGCGACGAGAAGTACGTGCCGGGCCACACGTGCGCCCGCCTCTTCTACCTAGAGACCGTCGACGACACCGACGTGGAGGCCCTCACCGCCGAGCTCGCGGCCGCCACCATCACTGAGGCCGGTGTCACGACCTACACGCCGGTCGACGCGTCCGCCTTCGTCGTCTCTCTTCATGCTATGGCGGGCATCAAGACGGCCAAGACGATGCTGCTTCCGGTGACTATCAATGGGGAGCGTCTCACTGCGCTGGTGGACACGGGCTCGACGCACAACTTCCTGTCCAACACCGCCATGCGCCGCCTCGCTCTCCAGCCGACGGGATCGGAGAAGTACAGCGTCACCGTCGCCAATGGGGACCGCCTTACGTGCCAGGGCGTGGCGCGATAGGTTCCCGTGCTCGTAGGCGACGAGCCGTTCTCCATCGACTACGTCGGCATCGACTTGGGCTGCTACGACTTCATCCTCGGCCTCGACTTCCTGAGCACCTTAGGCCCCATCCTATGGGACCTCGACGTGCTGACCCTCATCTTCTGGCGCGAGGGCGGCCGCCGTGTTCACTGGACGGGCTTGGGCAGCACTGGCGCATCCCCGCAGCTACACCTGATGGCCGCCGCGCTTGACGAGGCGCACCCGCTCCTAGCCGACTTACTTCAGCAGCACGGCGACCTCTTCGATGAGCCGCAGGGCCTCCCTCCCTCGCGGCCCTGCGACCACCGCATACACCTGCTGCCGAACACGGCGCCCGTCGCTGTGCGGCCGTACCGGTACCCCCAGCTGCAGAAGGACGAGCTCGAGCGTCAGGTGGCAGTCATGCTAGCACAGGGCATCATTCGGATTTCGACGTCGCCGTTCAGCGCCCCCGTGCTCCTTGTGCGCAAGGCCGACGGCACGTGGCGCTTCTGCATCGACTTCCGCGCCCTCAACACCGTCACGTCCAAGGACAAGTTCCCCATCCCCGTCGTGGATGAGCTCCTGGACGAGCTGCATGGCGCGCGCTTCTTCACCAAGCTCGACTTGCGCTCGGGCTATCATCAGGTGCGCATGCACCCGGACGACATCGCCAAGACGGCGTTCCGCACTCACCATGGCCACTACGAGGTTTTGGTGATGCCGTTCGGCCTATCCAACGCGCCGGCGACCTTCCAGGCCTTGATGAACGACGTGCTCAGCCCCTATTTACGCCGCTTTGTGCTTGTTTTCTTTGATGATATTTTGATCTACAGCGCATCCTGGGCGGAGCACCTGCAGCATGTGGCCATCATCTTCAACGAGCTTCGAGCGCATCGTCTTCATCTCAAGCGCTCGAAGTGCTCGTTTGGCACGACCTCCGTCGCATACCTGGGCCACGTCATCTCCGCCGACGGGGTCGCGATGGACGCGGACAAGGTCGCCGCCGTCACCGCCTGGCCGACGCCCCAGTCGCCGCGAGCCCTTCGCGGATTTTTGGGCCTCGCGGGATACTACCGGCGGTACATCCAGGACTTCGGCCTCATCGCTGCGCCTCTCACGCGCCTGCTTCGCCGCGACGCCTTCTCCTGGGACGAGGAGGCGGCAATGGCCTTCGCCGCCCTGCAGCGGGCCCTCACGACGGGTCCCGTTCTTCAGATGCCGGACTTCGACGAGCCGTTTGTGGTGGACTGCGACGCCTCCGGCATCGGCTTCGGCGCCGTCCTTCACCAGGGCGAGGGGCCACTCGCTTTCTTTAGCCGCCCCTTTGCCGCGCGCCACCACAAGCTCGCCGCATATGAGCGCGAGCTGATCGGGCTGGTCCAGGCAGTGCGCCACTGGCGGGCGTATCTTTGGGGCCGGACATTCCGTGTGCGCACGGACCACTACAGTCTGAAGTTCTTGCTGGATCAGCGCCTCTCCACAGTGCCACAGCATCAGTGGATCAGCAAGCTCTTCGGCTTCGACTTCACCGTCGAATACCACCCCAGCCGCCTCAACACAATCGCCGACGCCCTGTCCCTCCGCGACATCGACGATGCCGTGAACTCGCCCACGGTCGGTGCGGCCCTCTGCATCCACTCCGGGCCATCTTTCGCCTTCATCTACGAGGTTCGCCGCGCTACTGCCGAGTCCGCGGATGCGCAGCAGCTGCGCCAGCGCCTGGCCGACGGCGAGTTGGCCGCGCCATGGCGCCTGGACGAGGGACTACTCCTCCATGGGCGCCGCATCTTCGTGCCGGATCATGGAGACCTGCGCCACCAGGCCTTGTCCTTGGCACATTCTGCAGGTCACGAGGGCGTCCAGAAGACCCTGCACCGTCTCCGTGCTGATTTTTACATTCCAGGGGATGGCGTCCTGGTGCGAGACTGGGTGCGGGCGTGTGTCACATGCCAGCGGAACAAGACGGAGACGCTCCGTCCGGCGGGCTTACTGCAACCGCTGGACGTGCCGTCCCAGGTGTGGGCGGACATCTCCATGGACTTCATCGAGGGGCTGCCGAAGGTTGGCGGCAAGTCTGTCATCCTCACGGTGGTCGACCGTTTCTCCAAGTACGTGCACTTCATCGCCCTCGTCCATCCCTACACGGAGGCGTCCGTGGCACGCGCCTTATTCGACGGCATCGTTCGCCTCCACGGGTTTCCGTCCTCCATCGTCAGTGATCGTGATCCTGTGTTCACGGGTCACGTCTGGAGGGACCTCTTTGGGTTGGCGGGCGTGAAGCTCCGCATGAGCACGGCGTTTCATCCTCAGACGGACGGCCAGTCCGAGGTCGTCAACAAGATCATCGCCATGTACCTGCGCTGCATCACCGGGGATCGTCCACGAGCTTGGGTGGACTGGCTGGCGTTGGCCGAGTACTGCTACAACACGTCCTACCACTCCGCGCTGCACACTACTCCCTTTGAGGTGGTCTACGGGAGACCACCACCGGCGATGCTTCCATACGCGATGCTTCCATACGGCCCGTACTGAGACGGCGAATGACATGCTGCGTGCCCGCGACGAGATACTGGCTGAGGCGCGCCAGCGACTTCTTCAGGCCGGCTCAGCAGCTGGCTAGGCGGTACTATGATGCACATCATCGCGAGGCGGAGTTTGCGGTGGGCGACTGGGTCTGGCTCCGCCTTCTTCACCGGACGACCCAGTCCTTGGACCCGCGCTCCAGGCGCAAGTTGGGCCCTCGTTACGCCGGTCCTTTCCGTGTGCTGGAGCGCATTGGCAAGCTCGCCTACCGCCTTGAGTTGCCTGCGGGCTCGCGCCTCCACGACGTCTTCAACGTCGGTCTCCTGAAGGCCTACCGGAGCGACCCTCCTTCTGCACCACCAGCTCTTCCACCTACTTCGGTTGGGCGTCTCGAGCCTGCCCCGGCGAGTGTGGCTCGCGTGTTGAAGGCCCAGCAGCGCCGTGGTGTTTGGCATGTCTTGGTGCATTGGACAGGACTGACCGAGGACGAGGCGACTTGGGAGAAGCTTGAAGATCTCCGCCAGCAGTTCCAGAAGTTCAGCTCGAGGACGAGCTGTTTGAGAAGGCGGGGAGAGATGTTATGGTCGGTTTGACCTATAC